>NC_139585.1:26401848-26541848 GCF_946808225.1 Silurus aristotelis
GTGCGCAGCAATTTTCCGGTCATTCCACAGATTTTCAATTCGATTTCAATCTGTGCTTTGACTCGACCATTTTAAAACAAAGACCTCCTTTTTTTCTTTTTTTTAATCCTGTGTTTTGACAGGTATATTCACTATAATTGGAGACGTCTGGCTGACTGGAAGTTCAGGTTCTGCTCAAAATTGTATTTATATTTAGCTTAATCCATTTGCTTGTGATGGCAACAAGCTTTCCAGGTCCTTCTGCTGAAAAAGAAACCTAGGCCATGCTGCTATCACCAGGGGGTTCGGTCACAATATGGTTTCACCAGGTTGTTATGATGTATTTAGTTTGCTTGAATCATCATGATTTAGGCCAAATGGCACAAACAAGCCTTGTTTGATTTTTTACCATGGCTTTTCTGAGAAATGGTTTCTTTCTGCTCCTTCCTCCATTATAGCCTGATCTGTGAAGCGCTGATGATGATCCTATTTCAGCTCTTCCACCTCATAATAGTTGACTCTGATCTCTGAGCACATGACCATATGATTGGTATTTGTTTTCTGACTATGCCATTCCACAATTAGTCCCCATTTGTGCTTGTGGAGATTTATGCTCATTTAGACGCAAAGGTTTTAGCAAAGTCAGGTACTGATGTAGGTGAGGTGAGAAGGATTGCAGTTCCAATTCATCCCAATAGGGTTGAGTTTGGAGCTCTATACCAGGAGATCTTCCACTCCAACCCATGTAAAGCACATCGTCATAGATCTGGCTTTGGGTATAGCGGCATTGTCATGCTGTAAAAGGTTTAGGTCTCTTAGTTCAAGCGAATGGAAGATTCCATATTCCAAAGACGTCCTATACAATTAGGTACCTCCAACTTTGTGCTAACATTTTGGCAAAGAACCACATACAGCTAGAAAATTCAGGAGTCCCAATACTGTTGTCAATAAAGTGTATTTAGTTTGAGCTCTTGAAAACTACTTATTACTTACATTGACTTTTTGGAGGGACTGTACATGTAATTGGTAATTGGTTGCTGTATTGTGGAAATAAAGCATGAAGCATGGCTACTCCAGTGAGAAATGATGATGATGATGATGATGATGATGATGATGATGATGATGATGATGATGATGAGGTGGATGTCGAGTTTTGATTTGATGCTCTGGCAGGATTTTTCAAACAAAAAACAACCAGCTTCTAATTATGTAGAAGGTGGTAAGCTTAGTGTTTAAGGTAATAGACTTTGGATGTGAAGGTCTTGAGTTCGAATCCCAGCCACAGCAGGCTGCCACTTCTGATCATAGCTGCTCAGTTGTTTGAATGCAATAAATGGTGTTTACCAAAAGCCATAAATGTAATATTTTTTTTTTTACCAAGTTTGACTACAATTTTCATAATTTGGAGCCATATAATTGTTTTCTTTTTCACTTAATTTCTAGATACTTTCTGCTTACAACACTAAAGTCACATATATCATAGAAATGTAGCAAGATTTCATACTAGCTATGCCTCCAATTCTGGTTCATGTTTATTTTGAGCTTTTTGCTATTTTCAGTCCGCAGAGTAGAACATTAGTCCCAAAACCATCCTTTTCTTTTCTTTTCTTTTCTTTTCTTTTCTTTTCTTTTCTTTTCTTTTCTTTTCTTTTCTTTTCTTTTCTTTTCTTTTCTCTACGCACAAATGAACGGTCATCGGCTCTGCAAGCTGTCGATCATTTTTATGCCTTTCATGACATTTCTTTTAAGCTTAATACGAGAATAATAAATTGCCAACAAATAATAATAAAAAAACCTAACATGATAAATAGCTTATGTGACAGATAAGGCTTTCAGACTACAGTCTCACAGTGAGGATCATGCAGTGGATTTTTTATTTTTTTAGAATTAGTCTTTGAGAAAGAGAGAGAGAGAGAGAGAGAGAGAGAGAGAGAGAGAGAGAGAGAGAGAGAGAGAGAGAGAGAGAGAGAGAGAGAGAGAGAGAGAGAGAGAGAGAGAGTAACTTGCTGTTGCATGTTAAAACAGACCACTCCTGATCTGCTCCAAACAGAACCTCGAAGCCAAGAGCTTTGGGAAACCATTTGGTTGCCACCCAGTAATGATTCATATAATGTAGCTTTTTAAATACTTATTATTGATTTAGTTTTCCATTTCATAAAATATGTAAGTGGAGTTCCTGAGTTCGGATCTTTATTCGCTTCTGGGACGCCTCTCCAGTTCGTTCAGAGAGCAAGCCTGTTGGGACAGTAAGATCTCTGTTGCCTGGACAAAGCCAGTGTTTGCCTGCTGAGAAGTTGTCTTGGCAAGAGCAGGCATTTGTCCCCCCCCCAATCGCGATGTCATGCTGTCGCTTTATTTTTTTTTAACACCGTTATTAAAAAGAAAGCAACTTCGCTTAATGGCGTATCCACAAACCCACAACATCACGATGACCTTTCAGCACACTGTTTGATGGCAATCATCTGATGTGTTTAAGCCAAAAAGATTTGGAAGGATTCTTTGTTTCTTTTGAAACAAAGAATGAAGTCAACAGTACATTCAGAATAACACACCAAAGCAGAAACTGTGATTTTTCTTCTGCTTCTTCTTCTGCTTCTTCTTTTATTTTTTGGTGCTATTAACGAACCTATAGTGCTTTTATACATTATATGTACTGATTGGTATGTACTTTTTGAACATCCCATTCCACGTTTAGTTTCCATTTCATTTTTATAATAAGCTCCACTCTGCTGGGAAGAAGTTTTACTTGATTTTGGAGTTTTGGAGATTCGTGGAGATTCCTTCAGCCTTAAGAGTGTTAGTAAAGGTGCTGAGGTAGGTACAGTACAGTACAGTACAGCTTAAAAAATCTAACCCAAAGGTGTTCAATATTGTTGGATTTCTATAGCAGGAGATCTTGTGCACAGGTTTGGATCTCCTAGTTCAATTGTGTGCGTCCAACAGTTTGTGTAAGAACCACATAAGCCCGAAAAAGTTGAAAGTACCAACTCTTTAGTCTGTTTAATATATATTTCAGCTGATATAATGTATATTTTCTTTTGCATTGTTTCACTCATTGATTACAGAACCTTGCAGTCTTCCAAACCTCATTCTGTAATGCCTTCCCTTCCCTTTACTTTCTCAGCTAGCGAAAGTCGGAGGAGGTTTGACGACTCATCAAGATTACAGACTACAGGTGCTGTGCGCGCTGATGAGAATAAATTAGCATAGCCGAAACCTGTCCGCTTCATTTTACGGTGATGCTGTGCAGAGCGGTTTGACACTGGCTCAAATGTGCGCTTCCTGTATTATCTGTGGTGTCACGTGTTTCACAGAACGATTCACAATGCGGACAAAAGATTCCGAAAAAAACAGTCGAAGTCGGTGAAAACTTTGCAGTCATGGTCCGAAATATGGTCATTTAAATAGATTATTAGAGAAAATTTTCTTTTTAATAATTTGGTTTAATGCGTAAAACATTGCAAGATCTTTTCAAAACAAATCTTCGTTTATAGTTTAATATTCAACAATTAACATTTCTATATTTGAATATTGTGAAAACATAAACAATAAACAATGGCAACTTTCATTTTAATAGAATACAGTATAGTATGTATAGTAGAATGCGACATTTTGCAAATCAAGTTTGCAAGGAAAAAGCTTGGCTATATCTGCACTAAATAGTCGATATTTTCACGCCTTTTGATTGGATGGTCACTACATTTTCACGCCTTTCGATTGGATGGTTATAGAGCGCACCAGTCAGTACTCGCAACCTGCACCTGTAGCAAACTGCGCAAACTTAAATATATTTGTGTGGATTTAAGAGCTGTTCTTTTCATTCCACAATGGCTGACAGAGAAGAGGAAACTGATTTGGTCACAGATACTCTTACAAAGACATTTACAAGACAGACTTTTCAAGAAAAGCTGGACATCATGAGGAAAGTCGACCCAAACGGCTCAAAACAGTTGTCAATCTTTTAATGAACCATTTATACTTTTGTTTTGTTTTTTTACAGTAGAATTTGCATGAAAACAAACAATTTGCCTACAATTCAAATCCCCAGGAAAACAGTAATGCATGGGAAATATGCAAAAGAAATTGCACAGGGTCATTGTATGAGGTTAATATCGATGCTTCTGATAGAGATGATGTATGCGGGCGATGCAGTTGTGGCTACAGTGAAAGGAGACTTGTTGAATTGTGTTCATTGTGTTTCTTGCTTTAGTAATGACATTCATTCTCACTGTATGAGATTCCTGTCTGTGATGCAGCGCTCTGGTATACTGCGTTTCTCTATAATATTGATGGTTTCTGTAGCCGTGATGGCCATAATGATGGTATTAAGAGGTGGACTGGTTCAGGTAGGACAGCACTGAAGGAGTGGGGGTTAAAATGGTATATACACACACTATATTTTTTATTACTATATTCAGACTATTTATTTAATTATATGGTTTATTAAAAAATACAAGTTGCAGTAAAATGTAAGCCTGATTGGCTGCTTGAAAAATTATTATACATTATATAAAAGAAAAAAATGGTAGTTTCAAATTGTATAAAAATATTTAAATGTGCAGAAAGGTACAAAAGGGATGGAATGCAATGAAGTGAAGATTCCACGACAATAGCAAATAACAAAATCACCAAAAAAGGCATGGTGCTGGAATACAGAGCCATCTTACGTAGACTTCCATAGACTTTTGAGACACTTTGTACAATATAAAGACCATTAATGATAAACATTAGATTTTGAATATTAGAATGTCTGAAATAAGGTTGCATGCTGATTTACTAATGCAGTTTAGACTTTTGAACAATTTTTGTATTCCTAGCTCCTGGCTGCAACATATACACATTTTACATTCCATGAGTGCTGCTTCACGTTTGCTGCCAAATAAACCAACTGTCAAATAAGTGGGAAAAACAAAAATCTCTACTGGTATGACATGTGCACTCGAGCTCCGAGTTGAAAAAATTCTACCTCAACAAAACGCTCAGTATGTCTCAGACATGTCAGGATCCATATTTTTGTTACCAAGCCACCAACGCTGAGCTTTTCCAGAAATTGGGGGGGCGTGTAATTGAGAAAACAAAGTGCATTTCGGAGCAGTTTGTTTTTAGGAAACAGCAGGGATGGATGTGTTTGTGTGTGTGTGGGTTGGGAGCTTTGCCAGGGTGGAGGCCTGCAGTTATTCTCCTATGCTGAAAAAAGCTTTACAATTTCAACAACGTTCGCCGATAACCCAGGCCCACCACAGAGCCTGATTCTACACACACTCACTGCAGCACTATACAGTACATTCGATGGGATTCCATAGTATATTTTATGGGATTAAACCAGTATATGAACAAAAGCTTGTGGACACCTGATTATAAGATATATATTGTTTTTGAACATGCCATGGGGAAAAGTATTTAAATCGTTACTTTGCAACTTTGACTCTCTACTGAACTACATTTATGATTCAATAAAGACTTTTTACTCCACTATATTTTAATTGACAATGAGTGTTACCAGTTACATTTGTTGATGATGTCATTAAGGCTGAACACTCCCCTACCCACATCTGAGCAACTCATTTTCATTCCAAAAAACGTTCGAATAAAAAACAGTTTTTGTTGTTATGTAAGTTTTATATATAATAAAAATAATGGCACTCTGCTGCATCAAATCACAGTCAGCGTTATTTGGTTTTATTTGATCTAAAATTATTTCATTTTATTTCTCCATTGGATACAAATGGCTCTTCTACTTTGTGACATAATACTGTAATTTTAATTGTTAATTTAAGATCCATTTTTGCAAGATTGTTTTAATTCTTTGTCTGTTTTTTTTCATCGATCGTTGTTTCATTCTGGAATGTTGAAGAGTCTGTTGTGTGGTTGGTTAATGCAGAGTTAAGGTGTACGATTTGATTTGTATTTTAGGAAATCGAATCTCACAAATCAACTGCTTTTTGGATTTTTCAACATGTGCCTTGGTGTCGAGGACTAGTGCATCTTTGAACCTACACTCAATATGAGACCCAAGTGCTGTTCAAATCAAATACTCGAAGACTTTTACTCAAGTCATATTGGAATTGGTGACTTTTTACTTGACATGGAGTGCGTTTTTCAAAAATCATGTATGATTTTCAGGTACTCTTTACACCTCTGGGGCTTGTGGAGATTTGTGGAGATTCATTCAGACACAAGGGTCTTAGAAAAGTCAGGTCCTGGTGTAGGTGAGGTAAGGGTGCAGTCAGAGTTCACATTTATTCCAAAGGTGTTGATTAGGGTTCATTAGGGCTTTATAGCAGGAGATCTTCCTGGAGCATATCTCTAAAGGAGCTGGTTTTGTGCACAAGAGCATTGTAATGCTGGATCAGGTTTTGGGTCTCCAAGTTCTACAAGAGAACGGAATATTTAATGCACAGAACTTTGGTTCGTCTCGGAACCCAACACTGAATTCAGCTCTATAATACAAAAAAAGTCTAGATCATTGATTCTTTGCGTTTTTCCAAATGCTAAATAAACTGCAAAAGTTGTATAGATGGAAAAATTCAGAATCGAATGCAGATTACATCTCTTAATGTGATATTTATTTTTTTACAATCAGGACTGAGAAAGAAAAACAAGAAGAAAACAATACCACTTCACATAATTATCTCTACAATACGGTTAATAAATCCTTGATGAAGGATCTGGAAAAGGTACAAAATCCTTCCAGCGTTTAGTCTAGAAATTGTTTTTCTTCGTCTGGCCTCACCCTCACTCTTCAGCCTGAGCAAAACTCGAAGCGGCACCGTCGGAGATCGAATCTCGTGGCAAACAGCGAGAAAGCGGTTGTTATTTCAGTGATGTCATGATGGAATTCTACCTGGTTCTCTATGAAGAGTGAAGTGGAGGATAACTTAAGCAACGTTTAAGCCACAATGTATTGCTTTTTTTAAATATTCTTCTTTCTGGAAAGATCCATTTTAAAGTTGAAGCACAGGTAATGGACATATCAAGCTGAAATATCAGTTTTTTACCAGGTTTAAAGCTTTATTGTGTGTGTTTGATTGGATTGGGTTTGGAATTCTGGAAAAGGGCTTAAGACAAATGGCTGGAATGAGGAGAACAAGGTGATTTAGAATTAGCAACCCAAAAATCCCAATGCAATCGCTTGACTAATCAGATAAAGCTGCCCTAACATCAGAAATTTTCTAAATATATAATCAGAGATTTCGCTTTTCGTCTTCATCGTATACAACATGATCTAAAATCTGGTTATGATTATTATATAAACTCTGTATAGCTTTGGAATTTAAACCAAAGTGAAAAGACCACATGACTAAAGAAATGGCAGCTTTCACTCAGGGTTCATCTCTTTCAATCCGAACCACCCGATTTAAAGCCTGAGCACGAGTGGAAGTAACTCGAGGTTCCAGTTCGAACCAATGAAGATTTTGTGACCTAGCTGCAAGCCAAAACATCCACTTGCAATTTACGCTCCAGCCACTGGCTCTGGAACAACATGCCGGCTAATTTGCACCATCTGCTGGTGTTTGACTTGTGCGATAAACACATCCTGTTGCGGTAGCTGAGAAGTGGAAGTGCTCCACTTTTGAAACACATGAAACGAGAGGCTTTCAGAGCTACTAGCTACGCTGCCCGGATAAATGACATTTTTGTGGCTTCCCAAGACCACACACAAGTACTGCAATAATCAAACCCTTCACAGGAACACTCAGAGTTGGCTCTTCAGACGCGCAATGGAGCCCTGAATGAAAACGTGACAGTTGTGTGAAGCCAGATCACAGAGGAATCTCAAGCATCTGTTTCAGAATCAACCGGATAGAAACGCGCCCCTGAATAGTTGAGGTGACCAGGTCATCGGGTGGATGCGCCATAGTCTCTGTGCCATTGAGGGGAACATCTGCAATGAGTCATTTCAATGAATGGCTTGTGATAACGCTGATAATGCTGAGGTTTGTTATACAGTTGTTTGAAATGAACATAAACTTTGTTAGTTTGGAGAAAAATGAAGAACATATTTCAGGTCTTGGCTGTTTATTAATGAAGGAGTGATTTATGAGCATGAGGAGTGTCATGTCACGTTTTAGAGAACGTTTCCTGTGGAATGATTGTAGAAGAGCTCCAGTCATAAGAAACAATGTGGAAGTCCGGCTTCCCTTTGAAGCCTGAAAGCGTAACTAATCCGCTGTCTAGCTGGGAGTTCTGCTGTTTCTGCTGCCTCATCCAAATACACATCTATAAATATGGCTCCTCTCACCCTTTTGATTTAGTGCCATATATACACCGATCAGGTTTAACATTATAACCACCTGCCTAACATTGTGTTGTTCCCCTTTTGCTGCCATAGCAGTCCTGACTGGTCAAGCATTAACAGCATTAACTTCTTCAGCAATATGAGCTACAGTCTGGTGGATCGGCCCACACGGGTCAGCCTTCACTTCCTACTGGCATTAGTGAGCCTCGGCCGTCCATGAACCTGTTGCAGGTTCACCACTGTTCCTTCCTTGGACCACTTTTGATATACTGACCACTGCAGACCAGAAACAGCCCACAAGAGTTGCAGTTTTGGAGATGCTCAGACCCAGTCGTCTAGCCATCACAATTTGGCCCTCATCATACTCGCTCAAATCCTTACCCTCGCTCATTTTTTCTGCTTTTTCTTTGAGGAAACATGTTTACTTGCTGCTTAATCAGTGTTATTCAATCAGTGTTTTATATTTATATATATATATATATATATATATATATATATATATATATATATATATATATATATATATATATATATATATATATATATATATAGTATCTCACAAAAGTACGTGCACTGCTCACATAGAAATGAAGTAGAAATGAAACTTGGATTTATTTTTAATATATTTGAGAGTAGTCAATGTGCAGCAGCAGCACAGATTTACTGTCCTCTCAAAATAATTCAACATACAGCACCGTTGTTATGTAGCACTGCCTTAATCCTCCTGGGCATGGAAATTACCAGAGCTGCACAGGTTGTTGCTGGGATCCTCTTCCACTCCTACATAATCACATCACGGAGCTGCTGGATGTTAGACACATGGCGCTCTTCCACCTTCCGCTTGAGGATGCGCCACAGGTGATTAATAGGGTTTAGGTCTGCAGATATAATTGGTTACTCCATCAACTTCACTTTCAGCAAGGCAGTTGTCATCTTGTCGTTGTGTTTGGGGTTGTAATTATGTTGAAAAACTGCCGTGGTTATAAAGTTGTAAAAAAGAGTGTATAATTTGTTTCCTATAATTGGTAAAAGTTTGAGTGAGCCAGTGAGTGAGCCAGTGACAACTGTGGCAAGAAAAAACTTGTGAGATGATATGAGGTTGAGGTGTGCTTTTAATAAGTGCTTAAATGCAGAACTGTACATGCAAACTGTAGTCCTCCACCATCGTAAAATATTTTTTACAGTCCAAATCTTCATGGATCTTCAGGCTATTGATGTGAAACAATTGAAGAAAACTTCATTTAGAGGTTGTCTCCGCTCAATGGTGAGGTCAAGGCTCTGAGTTACGTTCACTGTAACTGGCTTTCCTGTCCCTGGATCATTTCAGAAACACAGGCTTTGTTTGCTGGACTAAGAAAAAAGTACTTGTGCAATAAATTGGCAATTACTAATACAAGATCCTGCAGTAAAAATAAAAAAAGCTCAAGGTATGTCTCCATGGGAGCGTTTATAAGTGTATATTTTGGGGTTGGGGTGGGGGGGGGGGGGTTATGGGAGATTGACATATATAGAACATGGGTTACTTTTGCGTAACTAATACTTTTCTGATTCTGCCCCAATAGCAGCCTTTAAATCTGACCTTCATTCTGGTCTGTAATGTATATGTGACAAATAAAGGCTATTCTGGACTAATATATTGGACTTTAATAAGTCTATTATCAATTTTCCATTTATATATTTATTTATTTGCATCAGTAACAGAAAGATATTTTCTTGCACGCTTGATAGTTTATTCCGAATTTTGTCTTCGAATCCGATTTTAAAATATATACGACTGCACAACATTAAACAGCTAAAATGACCATTATTTATCTGTCAGCTTGATTGATTGTATTTAGTGCTCACAGAGGAATAGTTTAGAGGGGGAGAGTTGAGGAAAAGGGTCTGAATCTGTACTTAAAGAAACACTGCAAAATCTCTTATACAAGATTCTTCCAGGAAAAAAAAAAAAAAAGAAGGCGGCATTTTTGGATAACTAGCTTCTCTGCGTAATAAAATACTAGGCACAATATTTGGGGAAATGAGGAGGATATAAAATGTGGGTCATTAGCTAGAGCATAAAAATATAAAGATTAATTCATAATTTATTGTTGTAGAAGCATTTCACAACAGAAATCAGACCAATGTGAAACATAAAAACAAAAATGTTTCTAGATCAGAGACTTACTCAGACAGGGAATGGGATATACGTAAAGACCATTAACTGGTGTAAAATAATGCCAAAGATCTATTTATTCAAGTTTAATTTAATCCTGATACATTCTTTCAGACACAGTTCTCTGTCATGGCGCCTCAATCATTTCTGCAGCTCACATTTTTATGTCCTTATGAGCGGCCATGCGAGAGCCTCACACCATATGGAAGCAATGGACTGTGCTGTGAATAACTGCTTCATTAAATGTAGTATTTTAAGGTCCCTACAGCTCGGTTCGCTCTGTTTCCCATTCAGCCTGAAATCACATCACATGCAACACAAAGGTTTTTCTTCTTTTTTATTATCATCGTGTCCAGAATTTATTCTAACTACCAATTCTTTTTATCGACGATCTGTTCCGACCGTCTCTGCCAGTCGAATCTATTCTGGTTAAGACATTACGTAAAAAAAATCACGGCTCGAATGATAAAAACAAGCCCCTAAAATATAGTTTTTTTTGCATTTTCCACATGAAAGTGCAAAAGGTAAGATGGGCTTTGAAGGCTTTCCGGTGCTGCTGTTTTCTTTTTCCCGGAGCAGAAAGGCGTATGATGTGGATTTCCTCCCAAACCACGGTGGTGTGCTAAAGCACTGAGACTGGACCGGACCGCACACGACAACGTCAACACGCTTGGGTCTTGTGCCAGCTGTGTACACACTCGTTCATACACTGAAACATACGCACAATCTAATACACGGACATTGAAAAACAACGCACACATCCACATGTCCGGATTTCGATCTTCTCTGGTTCTAAGTTTGAAGAATTGCCTTAAAAAAAACAGCTCCTATGCACTACTTTAATCATGGCAGACCAATTAAAACATAAACAAGATGTCTGAAATTTTCTGCTGGCCAGTATTGCAAGGACAACACAAGCATAACACTTATAAAACCGTGTGCGCCTGTCTGGAGGGCTTGGTGTCATTAGAGCAGTGGAAAATATGAAAAGTTTCTCTCCTAGAGCATTATAACTTCAAGTATTTGTAGCTGAGTGACTTTTATCCATTAAAAAGTAAAAAAAACCTCTTTGTTTTGTGTGTAGGATCTTGGAGAATGGGGGATTCTCCAAGATCCTACACACAAAACAAAGAGTTTTTTTTTACTTGTCACAATGTTAGGAAGTGTGGGTAAGAGATGATACACTGCTTCTGAAAAAAAACAGAGGTTTAAGGGCCTTGTAATTATGTATTTATATATAAAGTAGAAAAAGATTTCAATTTAGGAATAAATTTTTTCATGGTACTTCATCATCTATAACTTTCTATAACATTATCATTTTGAGCAATATCAATTTTGGACAGTAAAGCTCAGTGTCTTCTTTTTTTAAGATATTTAAATTGTGTATGTAGCCCACTTTTATAAGGAACTGTTAACATTTAAAATTAGGTAGGGCATTTTCCGCTGTTAAGTCAAGTTTATTTCTATGGCGCTTTTCACAACGGACTTTACAGAATTTAACAGTTAAGGTGAACGATGTGTGTTTATCTCTGATGAACAGCATCAGCGACTGTGGCAAGGAAAAACTCCCTTAGATGTTATGAGGAAGAAACCTTGAGAAGAACCAGACTCAAAAGGGGAACCCATCCTTATTTGGGTAACATCAAGAGTGTGATTATAAATCTTTAAAAAACACAGAACACTGGAGAGTGAGAACTAACATGAGCACTGGAATGTAAGATTATGAGTAATGTTCTTCCTACAGTCTTTTACAGTAATTTGAGATTATGGAAACAGGAGCTACTGAGCAACTCATAAAATAGCTCAACATTTGCGATCATCACAGATCCAACACCAGCTTCTCAATGCCAGAGCCTTTAAACACTCAAAGAAGCCTAATGTCTAAATTTCACATGAAGTGGGATCCAAATGACTCTGGTACGTCTCTAAATGGTTCGGGATGTTTTGGGGGTTGGCATCTAATTCTCTAAAGGTCTATAATCTTCATGAGGTGGGACGTGACTGGAGCTGGCGCAACCTCAGGATGCCTTGGGATGGGTAGAGAAAGAGCTGTGAGTCCAAAAATCTGTGGCGAAGGCTAACAAGTTAAGGGCATCAAGATTGGTAGCTTGGTAATACCAAAGCTGAAACCCCTGACCTTTTGATCAGTAACCCAGTGCCTTTGCCACTGAGCTACCACCTCCCTACAACAGGCAGGCCCATACTGTGTGTATTTCGACTGAATTTCAATAAATTATCCATTTCAGGAACTGAAGCATTTTGTTTTATCATTCCTCCATTTTTAAAAGTTGTAAAGTAGTCAGACAAATGGACACAATTACAAAATAATACACAATATGACTTTTTTAGCCATGTTTGCCTCATTGCCAAACTGTTACCACTCTTCAAAGGCACACACTGATATGTTAGGTCTTTGGATGTGCTAGAATTGGATTTTCACTTGAACTAGGAGACCCAAACTTGTTCCAGCATGACACAAAGTGCACAAAGCCAGCTCCATGAAGATATTCTTTTTTATGAGTTGGAGTGGAAGATCACCTGATATAGAGCTCAAACCCTAGTGAAGACCATCATTAGTACCTGACTTTACTAACACCCATGTGGGTGAATGAATCTCCAAAAATATTTTGATCAGTAACCCAGAGCCTTAACCACTGAGCTACCACCCCCTACCACAGTCAGGCCCATACTGTGTGCATTTCCACAGCGAAAGAATTTGTTCATTTGTTCAAAGCACAGAAACTGTTCATGGTGATTCTGCTTTTAATTTTGTCTTCGGTAAATAAAAACTGTGTTGACTTCAAGAGACTGAACTTGACCATTTAAGAACATTTATTTCTTTGCCTGAGTCAGCATTTTTGTTTGACTGAATTTAAGCAGGAAGTAGAACTCTGTATAGTTCAGAATTTATCCTACAATTAGAAAAAGCTTCATCAATAAAAGAGAAGTGGCCCAGTTTCAGTAGCAGCCATACATGCCAATGCCATAACACCAATGTTTTCATGATAATTTCATGTTTTAGATCATAAGCCCTTCCTTTCCTTCTCCATATACTATTCCTCCTATAGTTGTCTGTCCAAATTGCCTTGTTCTAAAACCTAGCAGTCTAATCTGGCCTTTCTCTTGTCACAAAGCAGCTTTACAGAATTTAAGCTAGTTTACATCTTGATGTAAAGCATCTGCATTTACATTATTGCAATAAATATATTCAGCGTGCAGAAAGTCATAATTTCCCTTAAGAAAAATGTCAGGCATCAAGAAAATAACCAAAAACATACAGCTAACCCCCCAAAAAAAGACTTCATCATGGGAAAAGATCTTAGATCTTAAAAGATCACTAGATCTTGATCTATATGAGAAGCATTTCACCTGATAACAATAAATAAAAATAACTTCAGTATAAGCCTAGAAACGTATCACCAACCAACAAGAAGTGTTATCTACTTCGGTTCCAACTCTTACTTTTTTTAACTTTTGATAATGATGGTGGTGGAGAGCTCCACATGCCTACCACATATTATATAATACAAATCTAAATAATCAGGCAATTATTGTAAATTCATTTAGAACTTTGAGAGGTGTCTACTTGTAGCCATTTGATGTAGATGCAATGAAATGTTTTAGTTGCTGACTAGCTGGCTAGCTAATATTCACAGTATGAATTATTATTATTATTATTATTATTATTATTATTATTATTATTATTATTATTATTATTATTATTTCAGCATTTAGCAGATGCCCTTGTCCAGAGCAACGTACAAAAGTGCTTTAAGTCTCAGACAGCGTGGTGCAGTGCAAGGTGTGATGAGGTCTCTGAAGTAAGATGGCGCTGGTCCATTTTTGGCCTTGTAGGCAAATCTTGAATCTGATACGTGCAGCTACTGCTTCATTTAATTCAAGGGAAAATATAAACAATAAAATAGCTCTTACACATTATATATAATGTACAATTATAAATACATTATAAGCATTAGAATATTGCTTGTAATTAAATGTAATAATTTAAGAAGAGTGTACAATAGAGTATGTACTGTACTGTATATGATTGAGGATATGAGAGTTGAGTAGGTTGGGGTTGGAATTAGGTGGTGGTAGTAATGGTGGTGTGAATTTAGCCCCAGGTTAGCTATAAATGATAACTCCTGGGGATGTAAGTCATGCTAGCAAAATTAAGCCAGAGCATACATTCAGAACTGGATTTCCCCATTGATGGTCACACATATGCATGGATATTTTGTTCTTTTTTATTTGTAGGGCTTCGATTTAGTCCTTTATTGTCAAAATTTGCAAATGCTTTACATTCCAGTGCAACCAGCTACCAAGTGTAGAGAGATACAAAATAAAAATAAAAAACATTTTGGATTAACTGATGCATTCATTACAATTACCTTCCTCATACCTTTCCTTTGCTAGACTGAACAACCATCGTTAACTTGGAGACAAACAGCACCTTTACGGCAGTTAAATTATATTTAAAATATATGGTCCCAGATTGTTTCTAGACTGTTTAATGCCAAATGTAAGAGAGCCAAGCATGCTACTATTTGGGCTTGTCTTAACTGAAACCATCCAGGATCATTTACAGCATTTACAAGGCAACATGCACACAAATGGGGTCCAGATGTGCATTTGGGGTCTCAAAAACACACAGAAAGCTTTTATTTATGAGTGGAGGTGAGGGGTTACTTTGCGCACCAGTGAAGTAGTTGTCACCATGCAGAACCTCAAAAGACAACGTGTCGGCACTATGACCCTGGGGAACAGCGCTCTTTTTTAGCTGGGTGGGGTGGGGTGGGGGTGTCAAATCGTATTTTAGGAAAGTTGAGACGTGTCACAGTCACTAGTCAGCATTTTTTATAGAAAGTTGTCTAAAAACTGTTGGGATTTGAGTTCCCGCTTTACTGAAACACTGGTTTGAATGTGCTAGCTTGAAGTTAAAAGTCCTTCAATGTCAAAACAAGACTGATCAGTGATGCAACAGAAAGTTAACCTTTAATCTTGATTGCCTCATTTAGAACATTTTGTGTTTACATTCATGGTATTTGGCAACCAAGCAGTTGATGGTTAAGGGTCTTGCTAAAGGCTCCAGCAGTGGCTGCTTTGTGGTGCTGGGTTTTGAACTTGTGACCTTCCTTGTGACACAATAAACGTAAATGCTTATAACAAGCTATGATCACAGCTCAATTAAGCACCATCTCTGGATGCTGTCAGTTCTTTCTTTACAGCTTTGTGGTGTTGGGATTTGATCTCATGACATTCCAAAAGCTTAACCATTGAGCTACTACTTCACCATTATCTTTTGGTCCTTTGAAATTGAAGTTTACTTTTTTCTTCCAAAAATAGAGGTGTTAAAGCTATTGTTAGTGAGCTGTACTTGTTGTTTATTAATTGCTAGCTCGAGTCATATGGGCTACGGTTTGTTTCTCACCACCACCACAAATGTTGAAGTACTCTTTTGTATAACCAACAACTACTGTATAAAAATGTTATATTTGGCAGATGTTTAATTTATTTTCTCACTTTTCTAACCGCTGAAAAACAACAATTATTTCCACAGTCAATACAACAAGGTTTTTATAGTATCTAATGGTCATAAAATTGGAACAAGTATCACGAATAAAATTTCACTAGGAAACAAATCATACTATATATATGACATTTGGCAGACGCCCTTAACCAGAGAGACTTAATTCAATTTGATAATTTTTTATTTGTATAGCGCTTTTAACAATGAACATTGTTAACTTACATTTATCTCATTCGTCCCCTGGTGGTCTAGTGGTTAAGATGCAGCGCTCCCACCGCTGCGACCCGGGTTCGATTCCCGGTCAGGGAACCATCCCCAGCCACTCTTAGTGCCGGTCCCAAGCCCGGATAAATTGGGGAGGGTTGCGTTAGGAAGGGCATCCAGCGTAAAACATGTGCCAAATCAAACGTGCGGAGGATCCGCTGTGGCGACCCCTAACGGGAGAAGCCGAAAAGAATACAACTGAGCAGCTATGGGAACTTGCTCAGGGGCACAGGAGTGGCAGCTTGGTGTGGCTGGGATTTGAACAATATTTGGCTCCAAAGTGCAATGCTTTAAACACCACCTTCCTGTACTATGCAATACTCAGTAAAAGAGCATTGGACAGAGATAATCCTGGGTTGCCAGGTTTAAAATAACCTATGACCACCATGTTCTAAAGCTGCATTCACACTTACTGTACAATGAATTGCTAGACTAAAAAATGGGGAACAGCGCTCTCCTGGCTTAGGTCTTATTTGACTGATCGCTATGAGTATTAGATGTAAATGGTGGAGAGCTCAAGATCTCTGAGGTAAAGTTTGGTGTTCTACAAGGATCTGTCTTACGCCCAATTCTTTTCTCTTTATATATGCTGCCTCTGGGTGAAATTATACATAAACATGGTATTCGCTTCCATTGCTATGCTGATGATACACAGTTGTATATTTCAGCAAATCCAGATAAAAGAGATCAGCACTTCCTTCTGCTTAACATGGATAAGATAGAAGCACTTTTACTAGGACCACATGCAGCTAGAAGTAAACTTTCCGATTATGTAGCATCTCTGGATGGTGTTTCTATCTCAGTGTGTACAGCAGTCAAAGACCTTGGAGTGATTATTGACACTGGTCTTTTCTTTGAGGCTCATGTGAATAATATTACAAGGATCGCCTTATTTCACCTTAGAAATATTGCTAAATTTAGAAATATTACGTTGTTAAAAGATTCAGAAAAATTTTCTTCATACTTTTGTTATATTGAGATTAGATTAGACTACTGTAACGCTTTACTGTCTGGGTTTTTGAGTAAGTGCATAAATAAGCTTCAGTTAGTTCAGAATGCAGCAGCAAGAGTCCTTACTAGATGTTGAAAATATGAGCACATCACCCCTGTATTAATCAGTCTACACTGGCTCCCAATTAAATCTTGCATTGATTATAAAATACTACTACTGACGTATAAAGCACTTAACGGTCTCGCACCGCAGACCTGAGTGAACTTCTGTACCATTATGTTCAAAAGGTGCAGGCTTTTTGTTGGCACATTAAATAATGAAGACTATAGCAGGGGGCAGATCTTTCTATTTTAAAGCCCCACATTTATAGAACAGCCTTCCAATTTAGTGTTTGGGACTCAGACACAGTCTCAGTGCAAGTTAAGGCTAAAAACATTTATTTAGTCGGGATATTTGTATGCTGTCATCTAATCACTCACACGTTTACTCAGGTTTTTTGATGGTGGCGTGGTGGGCCATTTATGCTGCTATAGCGAGTCTTGTCCCTAACTGCAGAGTATCAAGCTTTTATACAACAATCAGGATACTTAATAATCCATATATTTCTCTCCCTATCTCCCTATGACTCTATGCAGCTGGGGATGGTTTCTCATTAACGGCCTGGGGATCCATTCAATTACAGAGCAACATAGGAGCTTTAAGGATGGATTTGTACTGCTAAAAATGTCTCAGGACTACAGGTTGCATTTGGTCACCACCACTGCACACCTCAATAGTGTCTAGCTGTAATAAGTGAACATGTTGTGCCACCCAAATAGGGATGGGTTCCCTCTAGAGTCTGTTTTTTCTCAAGGTCTGTACCTTATGCCACCTCAGGGAGTTTTTCCTTGCCACAAATGCCACCAGCTTGCTCATTAGAGACAAGCTTACAATTATAAAGAACAATCTTATATATTTGCATTATCTGTGAAAAGCTGCTTTGAGAAAATGTCCATTGTTTGAAGTGCAAATAAAAAAATTAACTGAACTGAATCACAGCACCAAAAAGACTAGAGAAACAAATTTTCTAGATATAAAAAGCTTTAGAGCTGATGACATCTGGTAAAACAAAGAAAGCCACCGACTGACAAAAGTAGTAACACCTACTGACAAATTCATAGTACAGTAACAGGTGAGTTGTAGCAAGTCTGAACTTAGTATAAAGCTCTATAAAGCCCACAAAGCATTCCAGAATTTCAATAATTATATTTAGGCTTTGTTTAGGGTAGACAAGAGAACTTGTTTGAATCCCTTAGTTTTTGTACCAGTCAGTGGCTGTAAAATACCCTTAGTGGCCTCACCATTCAATAAATGATTTTCTTTTGACCTCCTGAAGATCATTAATAAAACATTTCTAACAAGTCTAGCTCACTACCAGTAGCACAAACACCTTGAAATGTAACCTTCAATACGAAAGTAGTAGCACAGTGGTTAAAGTATTTGGAAGGTCATAAGACACAAAGCTGCCACTGCTGGGCTCTTGAGCAAGACCCTTAACCCTCAACTGCTCAGTTGTATACATGAGGTAACCAAGTCGTTCTGTATAAGGGTGTCTGGCGAATACCTTAAATCGAAATGATGTAAGAACTGGCAGCAGCTAGAGATGCAACCGTCGGTGATTAATTAAGTTGGGATTGCAGCTGTTTCGTGTTATAAGCAGTATAAGCTGTCAGGCAATTCATTACATTTTACCTCAGTCATTTAATATTCAGCCTTCCTATTGAAACCGTATTATATGACCCAAAATGAGCAGAAAACTAAAATTTATATACTGAAAAACTAAAGTTCTCGCAATGCACGTTTTAAGTAAAGACTGATAGGCTGTGTTGTGAGATATTATATATATGTATATATATGTATATGTATATATATATTTATATTTATATATATATATATATATATATATATATATATATATATATATATATATATATATATATAAAAGATTGCCTTCAAACCCCACCACTAAATGAATTAAAACATTTCTAGCATATTTAGGAATATAGGCTGAAACATCAGATTTATATTTGCAATCTTTACCTAAAAGACAACATGATATCACTGCCAGAGTTTTTGCCACCAGTGGAGATCACATTTGTAAGAGTTAACACATCGCTATCTAGACATCATGTTGGATGGCATTTAATGGAAGAAAGGCGTCTCTTGACTTGCGCTTGAATGCACCCCTGAGCAGTTGCTTTCTTTATCTGATCCATTAAACATTTGAGTGCTCCTGAAACGGTGGTCTCCACAGCAGACTAGCTAGTTTCCACGTTGAGCTAGTCCTGGGCTTTGGGATATTCTCATCTGCAAAGCATAGCCTCAATAATAAACTTTAGGTCTGTAAACACTAAGAACATCAGATCACTATACAGAGATTGTGTTAGCCATTAGCAAATGCAATTCACAGATTTAAAGTCTCAAGTAACCGTTAAAGTTGTGTAATTCTTTGCAAGTGCTGAACATATACAAAATGCACTTAAATGTGTCTTACTGGTGAACATGCAAGTATACTAGAATCACTGCAAAGGGCCAGCTCAAGGTGTGTGGACTGTCCTACATTACCCAATGACCCATTTATATAGGATAGGTCTGGCTTGACCGCTAACATGCACGAAGGACCCATTAACAGCAGATGCAAACAATGGGCAACATTTATTAGTTGTACACCAGTGTCCCCCCCCCCCCACCCCCAGCTGCTTAACTTGCTTATACTGTAAGTGTTCCTACAAGAACAACAAAGAGCACCCTTCCTGCGCTTTTCCAATGCACTTGCACTGGAGCAAGAAAGACCACATGTGTATTTACCAATTTAATGCAAAACTCACAAACACAGAAATTAGTGTCTACTTTATATTCTCGGAAAGGGAGAACCAACACAAGGTTTTTACTAACGTCAAAAGCAGATGTGGATGGACAGAGTGAGCAGAGTGAGGCATGGGGACAGGCCTTGCAGGAGGTCAAGTCAAGTCAAGTCAAGTTTATTTGTATAGCGCTTTTCACAACAGACATTGTCTCAAAGCAGCTTTACAGAAAACAACAGTGAAGGTGAATGGTGTAGGCAGAGAGGATAGTGGAGGAGGAGGGAAATTCAGGTTACATCAAAGATCATCGCTTCCATCTACACTTGCCTTAATAAGACTTCCAGATCTACTCAGAGTTCCATCTTACGCACAGCTATCTTAAACTATCTCTGCTTTATGTGCTTCTACGTTTTCCCGAACTTCCAATTGGAGATTTGCAATGCACACTTGGCACAGGCCTCATCCCTTGATCCTGCAGACAAAGGAGAAAACCGGTCTAAGAGGGGTAGATTAGAATCACCGGCTCAACCATTTCCACACCTGAAGTCCCAGAACCATCATCATTATTCTCCACACCACTAGCAAATCTGGATTTAACAGGGTTAAATAACCTGATCCTGTATATGACTCGGGATTCATGATTCCTTCTCTTCATTTACTCAGATCACTAGAGTCCTTGGTTATCTTGCTAAGGTATATAGATAATTGTAAATGACACTATTAGTTGTTCCAAGTTGTTGTTAGCAAGTAACTGTTAAAACAAGTAGCTGACCGAGTTGTACAGGAAACTTTGTACGGTCAGAAAAAGGGGAATCAAAATCGTGGATCCTAAGTGAGTCTTTGCTGATCCATCTGAACCGTGGGATTGAGCGGATTCACTGGACCAAATCAGAGAGACTTGGAAGTGGGATTCATGTGTCCACAGGTTTTTGGAGAATTCTAAACATTCAGTGAGTGCCCTCTAGTGGAACTAAATAGCAAAAGCAGGAAGAAGCCCTACTGACTTAAGTGACTCGTGTCCGTTCAGAATCAGACGGATTTGAACTTGTAAATAGATTACTTCTTTCCCCAGATTTTTTATTTTTTTAAGTCCGTTTTGTAAATGTCCTTGTAAGTGTATCTGCTAACAAATCCATTTCTTCTGTCAGCTGTTGTGAGATGAAAAAACAGCTATTAACTCTAAATGAATATATTTGAGCTTGTGCAGTTTGCTATAGATGCCATTTGCAAGCTCTGACCAGTGCACTCTGTGCATCCAATCGAAGGATGTGAAAATGCTGACGTGAATGTACACCTACTAGAGGACCTCAAAATCTGATTAAATCTGGTTAAAGCAACAGCTTCATTCTGTTTCATTTCATTTGGTTCAAATCTGATTGGACAGAAACTCTAACTTAATCCGACATTACTTGACTCTACCAGAAGAAATGCTATGAATAGAAGAGAATAGACTATTGGGAAGAATTTAATACATATTCATAGACAAAAATATATTAAAACGTACATCAGTGATTTCGATAGTGTTTAGGCCAGCAGAAAAGGACTTGGTGGCCCTGATGGCCTTCCACTACATTTCCTTGTATTGTAGCAGTTTTGTATATTGTTAAAATGACAATAAAGTCATTAGATTTCACTTGAATTAAATTCTAGTAAAGTAGCATAAGGATGTGTGTTTTCTTTTAATAGGAACTTCTAAAAGCTTTTTTTTAAGTCACTCTGGAAAAACTCTTTTTAACACTGTAAAAGTAATAAAAAATTAGCTGACAGTTATTCCAGATAGAAATGGCCGGTAGTGTGTTTTGTAACCACTCATACTTGTCTTGATTTAGAAACAAATTTGTTTACATCCAACCTGAGGATTAATGTCTGGCTGATATCGATAGGATAGGATTTTGATTGCATTGGATTTTGAATTTGAATAAAAATATTGATGCAGTGTGAAAAAAAAACAAAAAAACGAATAATCAATCTTCACTAGTTTTCTGTGTATTTTCATATAGACCACCTGCTATGCTCTAAGCATTTACCACTTTCAAGGTAATTCCATAGAGAATGTGGGAAAAATAACTTTATGAACATGACGCATTATTTGCACATTTCAAGGCTACCCCATGTCATGATCTGGAATGTGATGATTTACTGTGGAATGTCTGAGAATTGGCTGGAAAAAGAAAAGAGCTGATTATAGGATGATCTCTATGAGAAAGGATACAGTATTTACAAAGCACCAAGAACAACAGCAGTTTAAGAGGTCCTGAAGTGAGGATTTAGGAAAATGTCCTGGAATTTTCCTGTCAGTGTATTACATCACTAGGTTTGAACATTGTGAACAAGGTAAATTATTGTTTTTCTTACAAATAAAAAAACAAATAGGGGTCTGAAGGTGGGAAAAAAAGTTTTACAATATTCCATTGAAAATAAAGGAATAGAGAAGTTTATTTCATGAAATGACACAATTTTAGTCTTTTAATTAAAACCTGAGGAATATTTTTGTATTATAATTTTTCTGAACAATAAAAATTTAGAGGGTAAACATGCTGATAAATGGGCTTACAACAATTCATAATATATTCAATTTTGTAATAGTGGATTGTGATTTCTGCAACCATCACAAGACTGCAGGTGAGGCAGGAAATTTGTGTCCCATACAGCAAAAAAAAACCTGCTAGACTTGAGAACTTTTTTACTTACTTGACATTCGGAGTACATGTCGATTCATCCAAAAAATCGAATCAAATGTTATTTATATTTCTAATACTGTTGCATGCTGTGTAGCTACAGCACAAGTAATATAGGCTTGTTATAAATATAAATGACTTCAGATTTTCACAAAGCAAACAATTTTTTTTCGTCTGCAACTGACAGTCTTTAAATCATACTAAATAATTGTAAGATTCTTTCTCAAAGACACTAAAGAGAGCAAATGTCCAGTGGATGCAATGCATTTCTTACTGATGTCTCTTTATTAGAGCTAGTCTTAGGGTCTTAGCGTCACCTAGTGGTCCAGAAATATAATGACATCCATATTTCTATACATTACCAAAAAATTTAAAATTAAATTGTGATTTGGGATAATAAGCCAAATAACAAAATGTAAAGAAAAAAAACACAAAGTGGTACCTAAGTGGCGAATCCTGTTTACTCTGGGGAATATTAGTATTATTGCATGTACAGGAGGCTAACTCTTAAACATTACTTTATTCAAACGACTGAGAAAACGTGCTAGACGTGTTTAATTACACTGATATTAGCATTTGTGCATAAAATGCAGCAATAGACATTTGTTTTCCCATAACAAGGTAATTTTAGTTCTTTTGCACAAGTTTTAACTGTTAAAAAGTCAAGCAGTGACTTGAGGCTCGAGGAGATAATTGTGCATGCGTATTGGTAACGCTAGTAATATTCATATATCAGTGAGGGAGAAAGTACACAAACCATGTAGTTGAGTTAAAGTAGAGAAACACTCGGTAAACTATTACACCAGTAAAAGTAAAAGTGCTCACTTCAAACCCACTTGAGTACAAGTACAAAAGCATTTTCTTAAAATGTTCTGCTTGCTGTTGAACTTGATGATGAACTGTATGTTGGTGCTGAGTACAGTAAGTTTGAAACAGAGTAAACACTCTACAGTGATTGGTGACTTGATGCGTGCTTGATCATAAATAAAAAAGGAACGACTGATTTTGCAAACTGTAGTTTAAAAAGTCAAATATTTGACTTGTAAATGTAGTGAAGTTAAAGTAAATGTCACCATAAATGGAAATACTTCAGTCAAGTAATAATAAACTGAAGATTTTGTCTGTTTTTCTGTTTGTGCATTTCGATGGCAAGGTCATTATTTTCATATTTATCTGAGCTTTCTTCCAGGTGTCATTTCAATGCTAATTAAAAAATAATTCTCGCTTGTGCCACTGCAAATAGTGTATACATTGGAGTTTCCTTCCAATCAGATTTGAGCGATCCAAAATCTGCCATGAAGCCTTTAAATCAACAGTGCAGGTGCCTGTATCGTGAAATACATGTTGATTAAAGCTGTTGCTGTAACCAATCAGATTTCGACTGGGTGACACCGGGACCATCTAACAGGTATCCAATAACCTCTGCATTTTTACGTCCTTTGATTGGATGGTCAAAGATTGCACTAGTTAAAAAACAAGAGCCTCCGCCTTCAGAGCAGGGGACATAACGGCCCTAAAGACAGCAAGGGATGACTTCTACGCCCGGTTCGAGGTGCAGAACAACATGGTGGCGAGGAAGACCATCCCTCCTCCCAGTGACCAGGTGCTCTGTCTAACCACAGCTGAAGTGAGTCACAAATTGTTCTGTATTGATCACAAATTGTTCTGTATTGTTGAAAGATTTATGACCAAACTTTTGATGTCACCCATATGAGGATGGGTTCCCCTTTGAGTCTGGTTCCTCTCAAGGTTTCTTCCTCATATCATCTAAGGGAGTTTTTCCTTGCCACTGTCGCCACGGCTGCTCATCAGGGACAAACGCACACCATTCACCTTCACTGTTGTTTTCTGTAAAGCTGCTTTGAGACAATGTCTGTTGTGAAAAGCGCTATACAAATAAACTTGACTTGACTTGACTTGAAGTGAGGAAAACTCTATACAGAGTTAACCCACGAAAGGCTGCTGGACCAGACAACATTCCTGGCAGAGTGCTCAGGGAATGTGCACAACAGCTAGCAGATGTCTTTACCGACATCAACATCTCCCTGAGCAGCGCCATTGTTCCCATGTGTCTCAAGACGACGACCATTGTTCCTGTGCTGAAGACGTCTACTGTCTCCTGCCTCAATGACTATCGTCCTGTCGTGCTCACACCCATCGTGATGAAATGCTTCGAGAGGCTAGTCATGGGGCTCATCAAGACCCAGCTTCCACCCACACTGAACCCCATGCAGTTCGCGTATCGAACAAACCGGTCTACGGAGGATGCCATCTCCGAAAACCCTCTATCTGGCCCTCACCCACCTGGACAATAAGGACTCTTATGTACGGATGCTGTTTATAGACTTCAGCTCAGCATTCAACACAATCATCCCTCAGCACCTGATTGAGAAGTCGAGCCTACTGGGCCTGAACACCTCCCTCTGCAACTGGATCCTGGACTTCCTGACTGGGAGACAGCATCTCCAGGACCACCACACTGAGCACTGGGGCACCTCAGGGCTGTGAGACAGAGGATAGTAAGGACAGCTAAGAAGATCATCGCAGTCTCTCCCCTCTACCATGCACATTTACACAACACACTACATCCGCAAAGCCAACAGCATTGTGGATAACCACACACACCTGTCAAACACACTGTTCACTCTTCTACCATCAGGAAAGTGGTTCCCATGTATTCGAGCCTCACATCCAGACTGTGCAACAGCTTCTTTCCTCAAGCAATCAGGCTTCTCAATAAAGAACTGAACTGAACTTACACACACACACACACACACACACATACACACACACACACACACACACACACAACTGTGTGACTGATCTGTACAACCCGGACTCAACACACACTCGTACTCACTTCGCACACCCATGACTTCAGTACCACCCACATTACATCACCTCATTATCATAAACTTTTTAAATGCTTTCTTTGCACATCTTTTCTGAACTGCTGCTATAGTGCTCGTTTGCACAACATTTTTTTTTTTTACATTTTGTACTGTTAAATTTTGTTGACTTGTCTTGTCACAACAGGTTTACTGGCGAAGCTATTTTGTGTTTTATGTTTTGTCCTGCACTGTCCTGTGTTGTCTTCGAGCTGTCCTGTTTTCTCTTGCACTGTCTTGGTTGTCTTGCACTGTTTGCACCAGGTTGCACACATGCACTTTATGTGGCGAGGACACTAGTACTTAGCCCTGTGTTTTCTGTTTCTGTGATTGTTGTTGTATGTAGCATCAGGGTTCTGGAGGAACGTTGTTTCATTTCACTGTGTAATGCGTCATTTTAAAATTGCCATTTTAAAATGACAATAAAAGCGTCTTGACTTGACTTGACTTAAATATATATTTACTTAGATTTATTAGCTGTTTTTTTTTTTTTATTTATTCCAAATTGGCTGACAGAGGAGAAGAAATGGATTTGGTTGCAGATACACTTACAAGGACATTTACAAGACAGACTTTTCAAGAAACCTGGAAATCACGAGGAAAGGTCGACCCAAACAGTTCAAAGCAGTTCTTTATCTTTTTCATGAGCTGTTTATTTTGCTGAAGAATTTGCACAAAATCACACAATTTTAACTCTTTTAACACGCTACAATCCGTCACGCTCCCTGAGATCTCAAAACTCTGGGCTTCTAGTAGTTCCTAGAATAGCAAAGTCCACTAAAGGCGGTAGAGCATTTTCACATTTAGCTCCTAAACTCTGGAATAGTCTTCCTGACAGTGTTCGGGGCTCAGACACACTCACCCAGTTTAAGTGCAGATTAAAAACGTATCTTTTTAGCAAAGCCTACACATAACATACGTCTCACATCATAACCTTGTGCTCCAGAACATCTGATCAAACGCACATTATCAACTTGTGCTGTTAATATCATGAACAGCAGCTACGCTAATTCGCTTCTCTTTCTCTCCGCATCCCAGGCTTCCTGAGGTTTGGCCAGCTCCAGTCACGCCCGACCTCATGAAGATTATGGACTTTAAAGAAGTAGATGCCAAACTCGCAAACATCCTAAACCATCTAGAGACGTACCAGTGCCAATTGGATCCCACTGCATGTGTGGAGTTTGACATTGGACCTCCTGGAGTGTTTAAAGGCTCTGGCATGAAGAAGCTGATGCTGGATCTGTGATAATCACAGATGTTGAGCTCAGTAGCTCCTAGTTTTATACCAAAGACTGTAGAAAGAACATTTACTTATAATCTTATACTCCAGTACTCATGTTAGTTCTCACTCTCCAGTGTTCTGTATTGTTGAAAGATTTATGATCACACTCTTGATGTCACCCAAATGAGGATGGGTTCCCCTTTTGAGTCTGGTTCCTCTCAAGGTTTCTTCCTCATAACATCTAAGGGAGTTTTTCCTTGCCACAGTCGCCATGGCTGCTCATCAGGGATAAATGCACACCATTCACCTTGACTGTTGATTTGTGTAAAGCTGCTTTGAGACAATGTCTGTTGTGAAAAGCGCTATACAAATAAACTTGACTTGACTTGACAATTTGCCTTTATTTCAAATCCCCAGGAAAACCGGAATACACAAAAAAAAAATGCATATAAATGCACAGGGTCATTGTATGAGGTTAATATCAATGCTTCTGATAGAGATGATGTATGTAGGTGATTTGTTGAATTGTGTTCACTGGGTTTCATGCTTTAGTAATAATAATATTCATTCTCACTGTATGAGATTTCTGCATGTGATGCAGTGCTCTGTTATACTGCTTTTCTTTTAATGGTTTGTATAGATTTGGCATCTTAATGATTGTATTAAGAGATGATTCAGGTTGGATATCACTGAAAGCCTAGGGTGAAATACATGGCTCACTACAGCTAACAAAAAGGTTTTTTGTTACTACAGTACAGTACATAACCTGAAATTACCTATAAATATCAATGAAATAAAAAGAAGTCAGTATTAAAAAAATACTTATGGTAATTATTATTATAGTAGAAGTAGTAGTAGTAGTATTTAACCCAGCCATTAGGGGGGCACAAGCCAGTGTACTCTTAGTGCCGGTCCCAAGCCCGGGTAAATGGGGAGGGTTGTGTTAGGAAGGGCATCCAGCGTAAAACATGTGCCAAATCAAATATGTGGATCACAAATGAGAATTTCATACCGGATCGGTCGAGGCCCGGGTTAACAACGACCGCCACAGGTATCGTTAGCCGACAGGGTACCAGTGGAAATTGGGCTACTGTTGGCTGAAGAAGGAGAAGGAGAGGAGGAAGGCGTCTACAGAGACGGCAGGAAAAGGAGCAGTGTAGGAGAGTAGAGGTTCGGGTTGGTACTTTAAATGTTGGTACTATGACTGGTAAAGGGAGAGAGGTAGCTGATATGATGGAGAGGAGAAAGGTAGATATGTTGTGTGTTCAGGAGACCAAGTGGAAAGGGAGTAAGGCCAGGAACATTGGAGGTGGGTTTAAACTGTTTTATCATGGTGTGGATGGGAAGAGAAATGGTGTAGGGGTGATTCTGAAGGAAGAGTACAGTAAGAGTGTAGTGGAGGTGAAGAGAGTTTCTGATAGGGTGATGATCGTGAAGGTGGAAGTTGAAGGGATGATGATAAATGTCATCAGTGCCTATGCTCCACAAGTTGGCTGTGAGATGGAGGAGAAGGAAAGATTCTGGAGTGAATTAGATGAAGTGGTAGATGGTGTACCTAGGAAAGAACGATTGGTGATTGGGGCAGACTTTAATGGGCATGTAGGTGAAGGGAACAGAGGTGATGAGGAGGTGATGGGTAGGTATGGTTTTAAGGAGAGGAATGTGGAAGGGCAGATGGTGGTAGATTTTGCTAAAAGGATGGAAATGGCAGTGGTGAACACGTATTTTAAGAAGAAGGAGGATCATAGGGTGACGTATAAGAGTGGAGGAAGGTGCACACAGGTGGATTATCTTCTGTGTAGGAGATGCAACCTGAAGGAGATTGGGGACTGTAAGGTGTTGGCGGGGGATAGTGTAGCTAGACAGCATCGGATGGTGGTCTGTAGGATGGTTTTGGAGGCGAAGAAGAGGAGGAAAGTAAGGTTTGAAAGAAGAATAAGATGGTGGAAACTGAAGGAGGAAGAGTGTAGTGTGAGGTTCAGGGAAGAGGTCAGACAGGGGCTTGGTGGTAGTGAAGAGGTGCCGGATGATTGGGCAACTACTGCAGGAGTGATGAGGGAGGCAGCTAGAAAAGTACTTGGTGTGACATCTGGAAATAGAAAGGAAGACAAGGAGACGTGGTGGTGGAATGAGGAAGTGCAGGAGAGCATTAGGGGAAAGAGGTTGGCAAAACAGAAGTGGGATCGACAGAGTGATGAGAAAAGTAGGCAGGAGTAGAAGGAGATGCGGCAGCAGGTTTAAAGGGATGTGGCGAAAGCCAAGGAAAAGGCATATGAGGAACTGTATAAGAGGTTGGACACTAAGGAAGGAGAAAAGGATTTATACCGATTGGCCAAGCAGAGGGACCGAGCTGGGAAGGATGTACTGCAAGTTAGAGCAATAAAGGATGGAGAGGGAAATGTGTTGACTAGTGAGGAGAGTGTGTTGAGAAGATGGAGGGAGTATTTTGAGCAGCTGATGAATGAGGAAAATCAGAGAGAGAGAAGGTTGGAGGATGTGGAGTTGGTGAAGCAGGATGTAGATAGGATTAGTAAGGAGGAAGTGAGAGCAGCGATTAAGAGGATGAAGAATGGAAAGTCGGTTGGACCAGATGACATACCGGTAGAAGCGTGGAGATGTTTAGGAGAGATGGCAGTGGAGTTTCTAACCAGATTGTTTAACAGGATTCTGGAAGGGGAGAGGATGCCTGAGGAATGGAGAAGAAGTGTGCTGGTACCGATCTTTAATCATAAGGGAGATGTGCAGACCTGCAGTAACTACAGGGGAATTAAGTTGATCAGTCACACCATGAAGTTATGGGAAAGAGTAGTGGAAGCCAGGCTGAGAGAAGAGGTGACCATCTGTGAGCAACAGTATGGTTTCATGCCGAGGAAGAGCACCACAGATGCCTTATTTGCTTTGAGGATGTTGATGGAGAAGTAAAGAGAAGGACAGAAGGAGCTGCATTGTGTATTTGTGGATTTAGAGAAAGCGTACGACAGGGTGCCGAGAGAGGAGTTGTGGTATTGTATGAGGAAGTCAGGTGTGTCAGAGAAGTATGTGAGGGTGGTGCAGGACATGTATGAGGACAGTGTGACAGCAGTAAAGTGTGCAGTAGGTACGACAGACTGGTTTCAGGGTAAAGGTTGGACTGCATCAAGGATCGGCCCTGAGCCCTTTCCTGTTTGCAGTGGTGATGGACAGGTTGACGGACGAGGTCAGACAGGAGTCTCCCTGGACTATGATGTTTGTAGATGATATTGTGATTTGTGGTGAGAGTAGAGAGCAGGTTGAGAAGAGCCTGGAGAGGTGGAGATATGCGCTGGAGAGAAGGGGAATGAAAGTCAGTAGGAGTAAGACAGAGTACATGTGTGTGAATGAGAGGGAGGGCAGTGGAGTGATGCGGTTGCAGGGAGAAGAGGTGGAGAAGGTGGAGGAGTTCAGGTACCTGGGGTCAACAGTGCAAAGTAATGGAGAGTGTGTTAGGGAAGTAAAGAAAAGAGTGCAGGCAGGGTGGAGTGGGTGGAGAAGAGTGACAGGAGTGATTTGTGATAGAAGAGTATCTGCAAGAATGAAAGGGAAAGTTTATAGGACTGTGGTGAGACCTGCGATGTTGTATGGATTAGAGACAGTGGCATTGAGTAAAAGACAGGAGGTGGAGCTGGAGGTAGCAGAGCTGAAGATGTTGAGGTTTTCGTTGGGAGTGACGAGGATGGACAAGATTAGAAATGAGTTTATTAGAGGGACAGCACATGTAGGATGTTTTGGTGACAAGGTGAGGGAGGTGAGATTGAGATTGTTTGGACATGTGCAGAGAAGGGACATGAATTATATTGGTAGAAAAATGCTGAAGATGGTGCCACCAGGTAGGAGGAAAAGAGGAAGGCCAAGGAGGAGGTTCATGGGTGTGGTGAGGGAAGACATGCAGGTAGTTGGTGTGAAAGAGGCAGATATAGAGGACAGGGTGGTATGGAGACGGATGATCCGCTGTGGCGACCCCTAATGGGAGCAGCCGAAAGAAGAAGAAGAAGAAGTAGTAGTAGTAGTATTTATACCTGTTAAATTTACATTTTACATTGATATATATTTCCCATACCTTCAGGGCAGAGTGATCACTCATGGAAGAGATTTTCCACAAATCTCCAGTGGGAGATTTTGTGAACTTTGCAGAAGTTGTCTTCAAAAACAGATGCATGAATGCTTTAGGGGTTGCAAAAGTAGAAGGTCCGCTTGTCTTTGCTCAGACAATACGCCAAACACTGCAACAAATCGGTTTGCATGCCCATCATCCCAGAAATAAGCCTCTTCTGAAGCGGGTTCACAAGAAAACCCACAAACAGTTTGCTGAAGAGAACGTGTCCAAGACATGACATGGCAGCCTATAGCAATGTTCCTGTCCTCTTCTGATCTACTCGATTTATTCTGACACCCTACAGCCACTGGCTCACTAATTAGAGATAAACTTACAATTATAAGAAACAAACTTACACATTCGTTTGATCTCTGTAAAGCTGCTTTGAGACAATGTCCACTGTTAAATACTTTTTACAAATAAAAATTAATTGAATTAAAGGGACAAAGAGTTACTTCCTCATAATAGATGCTAGCTGTGTTAACAGTGATAGCCCATGATGAGGATCTGCTTGACCTTGATGAAACCAAGGGCAGTTTTGAGGAGCTGTGTGTTCTCAGAGAGTGCTCAGGATGTCAAGCCGGTTGTTTCCACATGGCTGTGCTACTCTAGTCAAGTCAAGAGGCTTCTATCATGCATACTTGCATACATGCATAATGAGTTCCTGTGAACCAGGGTTAATTTGAAGTAGATAAGGAAGTTTTGCTGGCTTTAATCCATTTTGTTTTATGCTCAAGCAGACACTGATTATCCATTTATTATAGATTACCCCAGTGACAGAAAAAGTCACTGGGAAGTCACTGAGGCCCATCTCTGGCCTCAACCCTATTAGGATAAACTGGAACACCTACAGTACACGGGTACCTCACTTTAGTAACACTCTTGTGGAGCAATCTTTCATTATATGTGCAAAATGGATTGCTCCCAGTTTTTTCAGCTACAATTAGAAAGAGTTGTATATAGCAACATGTTTGATGTTATTCAAATAAAACCACTATTCATTTGAAATACCATGTGCTTCTGAAACTGTGCCAGCATCTGTTCATAACCTTCGCCCTGATTTCTCAGCACTGCTCTTGATTTCTCAGGATTCTCAGCATTAGATGATGTTCACACTGTGAGAACATGCCAATGTCCTTCACTATCACCACCTCATCACGATCCAAAAATAGCATCATTTGGGACAACGGTAAACAGAACATTTTGTTTCTTTGCTCATGGTTGTGGTTTTATCAATAGAACATAGTTTGTGTATAGATGGCACAGTTAGTAATCCAAGCACTCTGTGTTCCTTCTAATCTCAAGGTTTAGCAAGACTTAATTTCTATTATTCTCACTTATTTGTACAAATAACACACAACACACACACAAATGTAAAAAAAAAAAAAAAAAAAAAAAAAAAAAAAAACCACCACAAGAGCCATAAGTGCATTACACCAACTCCACATCAGGTTGTTATTAGCACTTTGCATCATGCTTTACATTTTTGGAACGAACACAAAGCCGTAGATTATCCCATTTAATTCTTCTATATGAATACGCCTATATCCACATCCTGAGCTGTCTGGGAGAAGACACCGAGCGGGCAGGACTTCTCCAGGCTCCTCTCCAAGCCTTTAAAGCCATGCAGTTCCTTACCCAAGGCTACCAGCAAGCCATCTCCGGTTGATGAAGCAACTCTCTTTTGTTTGCCATTGTGTTAATTTAATAGTTTCACAACTATTTTTGTTTTTTACACTGAAAAGTTCATTGATTCATTGGTACTCTAAAGACCTGGGAATAATCTATTAAATATATATTTATTAAGGCATTATTTGTTGAATGATTATGATCCACCATTCCAACCATGGGCTTCCAATTTCAGTTCCATGACCCATTTCCTTAAATACTCATTGCATGTTTTTGACAAAAATGCCATATTCTGGGTTTTGATATACTTTATTATATACATGGTATTGTAATACAGCTTGTTTTCTGTTCCTTAGGTCCATATTGGATATTTGCAGAATAAGAAAGTGGTTGGTCTGAGTAAGCTTGTGAGGTAATGATGCAGTGCATGCACAAAGATTCAGTTCGTAAAAATGTCTCATCAGAGTGACAGTCCAGAGAAGGAGTAGGCTTAGACACAAAGCCTAATAATGCATACGATTCAATCTGGAAAACAAACAGCCAAATGAATAACTGGCACATCTGAGAAAATTCCCATTGGCTTTAATTCACCTCTAATACCCTGTCAAATCCATGCTATTCTCAGTGATTAGAAGGTCGGTGGTTCAAGCCACAGTAATGCTAAGCTGCCTCTAATGGGCTCTTAAACAAAGCCCTTAACGCTCTATGTTTTAGTGTGCCATGGCTGTGTAATATATATATTAGGACTGTCAGGTGATTAAAATATTTAATCACGATTAATCACATGATTGTCACGACTGAACTTGTGATTAATCGCAACCTTTTTATCTGTTAGTTTTCTAGTTTTTAATACTCTAATCAACATGGACATGGACAAATATGGATGCTTTATGCAAATGTATGTTTATTATTATTATTATGTTATTAGTGAAACCCAAACTCAACCTAGAGCATAAAGACAAAATATTCTTGTAAATGTTTTTAAGTAATTATAGCATTTTAACTTATGTAAGTCAGGACACCAAACGAATTTTACTATGTTTTCACATGGAAGGTTTTAACTGTCGATGTGTGCATCATGCCAGACTTTGGTGCCTAATTTGAGACTTGACGCATCAGTAAAACAAATGTTTTTTAAACAAATTGAATTTTTTTTTCTGTGGGGTTTATTTTATTTTATATCTAATCTAATCTTTTTATTATTTTTATTATATCTATCTAGTAAAGAAAGGATGTAGTGAATAAATGTGTGCCACTTTATTTATTTATATTTTTAATGAAAATGGTCCAACAGAAATGCAATAATTAATCAAATGAATATATATATAGTTTTTGTACCTCAGTTTTTTAATTACGGTACACTTAAGAAATGCAAAACATAATATTGTCATTTTATTTAACAGAGTTTATAATTATTAATATTTGTAAACATCAACAGTTTACATTTTTTAAACAATTAAAAATAAAATGCCTGCTTGCTTTAAAATATATATAAAATAATATTTTATAAAAATAAATTAGAATAAATAAAATAAACACACTTTTCATTGTTTATTTATTAATGCAATACACTTTTTATTATATTGATTAAATTAAGTAATAATTAAATAGGCACAAATTAAATTGATTAAATAAAAATAAAAAAAATAACATTTTAAATTAAATAGTTTACATTTGTTAGACCCCATTTGGGTAATAGAGATAAATAGGGAGGGTTGCATTAGGGAGGGCATCCAGCGTAAAACATGCCAATTCAAGTATGCAGATCACAAACCTACATTTCTTACCTGATCGTTAGAAGCCAGAGTAATGAATGTGAAGGGATGATGATAAATGTCATCAGTGCATTGTGAGTTGTACAACAAGTGAGTTGTGAGATGGAGGAGAAGGAAAAATTCTGGAGTGAGTTAGATGAAGTGGTAGAAGGTGTACCTAAGTATGAAAGATTGGTGATTGGGGCAGATTTTAATAGCCATGTTGGTGAAGGGAACAGAGATGATGAGGAGGTGATGGGTAGGTATGGCTTTGAGCAAAGGAATGTGGAAGGGCAGATGGTGGTAGATTTTGATAAAAGGATGAAAATAAGAGTGGAGGAAGGTGCACAAGGGTGGACTACATTCTAAGCAGGAGATGCAACCTAAAGGAGATTGGAGACTGTAAGGGGTTGGCAGGGGACAGTGTAGCTAAACAGCATTGGATGGTGGTCTGTAGGACGGCTAAGGAGGTAAAGATGAAGATGAGGAAAAGATTGAGGACTGAAAAAAGGATAAGAAGGTGGAAACTAAAGGAGAAAGACTGCAGTATGAGATTCAGGAAAAACGTTTGGTATGAATATGCATACAGTACATTCACACCATTAATATATATAGGCAAGAGGCAAGAGGCTAAATAAACAACATTGAAGTACAGACTGAAGAAACCTTTATTTTATTCAAAGCCAATGTCAAAACGAGTGACTGTGGGCAAAAACAGACCAAGTTAGTATATCTAACTTCTTCTCTACATTTTTTTTCTCCCTGCAGGATTGTAGAAATCTACAGCTGCGTTACTGTAACGAAGTTACTTTTGACAGTAACTAATACTTTTACTTTTACTAATACTTTAAAAATAAAGTAGCTCCGTTACCGTTAGCATATGGTGCGTTACCCGTTACTTTTTTAAATGAATGAATTTTGGCTGAAGTGTAGCCTACAGTCTAACCTGTTTACAACAGCGACGCATTGTAGGATTGGTGGATGAACCACTGTAAACACAAAGAAGACGCACCGTGGGCGTGTTTCCGTTTATTCAGGTCTGTGCGGCAGTAATGGTGAGTCGAGGCGAGAGCAAGACGAGTTTCTCAAAGTGGAAATATGCTCGTTATTTCACTTTAGTTGAGCATAAAGACAAAAACTTTTTAGTCAAATGTAAACTGTGTCTTTCTGGTTCGAAGCTCGTATCTACTGCGATAAACAACAACTCCAATCTGTCGAAGCTCCTCCAGAAACTCCATGCCTCGACGAAGCTAGAAGCTAGAAGCTAACCCGGTGTTCTGTTCTACATTGTTGATAGTTTTCATACTAAAGCTGTGAAAGGAACATTTTTAAGAGCTCAACACAACAGCAGAAGCCACTTTAGTTTTTGATTGTGAATATATTATTCAGCTTGTTTTGTTATTTAGTTCAGAAATCCTTGTGATATATTCAGTTTGTGCTGGTCTGTCTTTAATAAAATAGTGTTTAAAAATTACTTTGTGTTTAAGTCAGTTTTGTGTTTGTATAGACCATAACGCATAAAAGGGCATTAATAAGAACATTTAACAGTAACACATTACTTTTTGGTGTAAGTAATCAACAAAGTAGCTAAGTTACTTTTTTAATGAAGTAACGAGTAACTGTAACTAGTTACTATTTTTTAGTAACTAGCACAACACTGGTGACGAGTATCTGCGGAAGTCCTAAAAGGCCAAGCATTCATATTTTTTTTTCTTGTTTTCTCATGATCTTAACATAAGAGTTGTTTTTTTTTTTTTCACAAAACGATTTTCCTATGATCTCAAAATAACATTGTTTGTTTCAGAGCAGTACTCCATGATATACAGGGTGGTATGGAAAGGTCTCGAGACTAGCTCTGTTTACAAGAAAGTACTTTCTTTATATACATTTTCACACCATCACCTTTAAAAAATTTTGTACAGCAATACAGCTCTCTCAGCGTTCTTCTGGAATGTGTCCTGAAAGTTTTCTTTTCGAGTCTTTTTCACCTTTTGCGATTCATGCTGGATCTCCGCAATGGAATCACTGAGCCAGATCTTCATCTTAAAGTCCACAGGAGCCAAATCTGGTGAGTAAGGTGTGTGCGAAAGTGAGATCATGTTTCCAATGAGAAACTCATGTGTGAGGAGAGCACGGTGACATTGTGGTCGTGGAGCATCCAGTTATTTGCACACAATGATAAAATTGCAGATGTAGTAACACACATGGTCAGAAAAGACCCAGTTGCACAGCTCCTGTGCTTCCTGTGACTGCAGCCTCGTGCTGCTATCTTTTGGCGTGTTACAAAACCTAAACTTTTTTTCTCTCAGCAGAGAGGAAGTGGAAATATTCACAACTCGATGTAGACCTCGCATCTTACCGCGCACTCCTGACCAAATTTTTCTCAGATGTGACTTTTGCTAAAACTGCCTTTTACAAGGACAAGCTTAAGGCCTCTGCACAAGATCCTCATAAGCTCCACAAAATATTCTCTTCACTACTAAACCCCCCTGCCACACCTGCTCCATCCTCCCTGACTGCTAATGACTTTGCCTCCTTCTAGGATTAAAAGATCAAGGAAATCTACTAGACCTTCAATTTCTTCCCAACAATGACTACACAACACAGCCAGCAATCCACTACTTCTCTGTCAAGCTTCTCAACCTTAACAGAAGATGAGTTACTGCAAGTCATCCAATCTTGCAATCCCACCACCTGTCCTCTGGATCTAATCCCTTCAACTATGCTTTTGAACATCACACAAGATCTCCTGCCCCTCATCTCCACAATCATCAATGGGTCATTAACATCTGGCTATGTGCCTACTACCTTTAAGAAAGCAAGGGTCAGTCCCATCTTAAAGAAACCTGCTCTGGACCCATCAGACATTAACAACTACAGACTACAGAGAAGTTAACACTTCTCTCCTTTCTTTCTCTGGAATGCACTGTTTTTAACCAACTGTCTGTCTATCTCTCACAGAACAACCTCGATGATCCGAACCAGTCTAGGTTCAAAGCGGCACATTCTACAGAAACTGCATGCTGCTCGATCAGCCAAGCTGTCAACTGTACTTATCTTCCTGGACCTTTCAGCAGCATTTGACACAGTCAACCACAAGACTCTCTATATCTTTATCCATGGAACAGCATGGGAATTGTTTGCTTCCTACCTGTAATGTAGCTCATACCAGGTAACATGGAGGAGATCCACATCTGCCCTGTGCAGACTCACCACTGGTGTCCCACAAGGCTTGGTACTTGGTCCTTTTCTCCCTCTATACCCACTCCATTGGTGACGTCATATCCTCACATGGGTTTTCTTAACACTGCTATGCAGCTGACACTCAGCTAATCTTTTCTTTTCTTACATCAGTTACCACAGCTTCCGCTTGTATCTCGGCATGCTTGACAGACATATTTTCATGGATGAGTGCTCATCAACTAAAACTTAACCGCAGCAAAACACAACTGCTGGTCATCCCAGGTGATTCATCTCCAGATCAAGATCTCCAAATTACTCTTCATGACTCTCTGCTCTCCCCTTCAGCCACTGCTCGTAACCTCGGGGTAACTATGGACAATGAACTGTCCTTCTTCCCACATGTCGCTAATGTGGCTCGTTCCTGTCGTTTTCTACTCTACAACATCCGAAGGATTCGACGAATTCTGTCCACACAGGCTCCCCAGGTGCTTGTTCAGTCTCTTGTCATTTTAAGACTCGACTACTGCAACTCTCTGCTGGCAGGTCTTCCCCTGAACGCTATTCATCCACTGCAAATTATCCAAAACGCAGCTGCACGACTTTTGTTCAATCTGCCTAAGTTCTCCCACACCACACCACTGCTGCACTCCCTTCATTGGCTTCCAGTAGCTGCACGTATCAGATTCAAAACACTGAATCTTGCCCACAAGGCCGAAAATAGACCAGCGTCATTTACCTCAAAAGACCTCATCACATCTCGCACTGCACCATTCTGTCTCAGATCCTCCAGCACTGCTCGACTGGTACCACCTTCTCTCAGAATGAGAGGTAAGTATACTTCAAGGCTCTTCTCTGTTCTGGCACCGAGGTGGTGGAATGAACTTCCCTAGATGTCTGTACAGCGGAGTCCCTGGCTATCTTCAAACAATCTCTCCCTGAAACACTTAAATTAGCACTTTCCAAGTTTCCATAAGTTATATTTATACTAAGTTTGTAATCTTGCGTACCAGTGTAGATTTATGCATTGTTAGAGACTCAAAGCACTATTGTACATCGCTCTGGATATGGGCATCTGCTAAATGCAGCAAATGTAAATGTAAATGTAAATGATACTATTTCGTACACCAGAAACATTTAGAAGGCGTGGAATTTTCTTATGATACAATCACAACATGAGAAAACAAGTTCTGTTACGTCGAGATTAAGTCATGATTACAAGAAAACAAGTAAAAAATATATAATTCATGGCCTTTTAAGACTTTCCTATGTATCAGTTGATATGGGATTGAAATATTTACTGATACTGTAAAAAAAATAAAAAATATCCATTTAAAATTCTAGGGTAAAAAATCTGTTCTCTATTATTGACTGAGTATTTGAGGTACACGATTATAGCATTAATACAGTTTTGATCTTTTTTCTGTAGCTTTATTGAGCTGCATGGCTACCAGGTCAGCATTTCACAGCGTAAACTGAGCGTATTTTGTGTTTTGTTGCAGTCACATGTGCATTGTCATGCGCGCCGTGCAAAAGATCAACAGCCGTACCTTGACCAGCACCATGCTGGAAGCGTTCAGAGATGACCCGAAGACCCGTTCCTGGCCTTGACTAAGAGCTAGTCTCTCACTGCTGCAATATTAAAATGTTTTTACAGCTAAAAGAGCAATAACATTCACGTCTTTCGGCATCCACACAACCTACAGTAAATTGTAACACTTTGCACTTTATTGAATAATCCATACATTTGTATTTGGAGCACTGTTGCCTTTTGGAATGTAGTTTTTTTTTTTATAAATGAACCTCAGGGTTTTTTCATTTACAATACAAGAAGGGGCAAATATTTTATTATTATTGATTTACTACTAACTTATATACATTGCCTTAACATATATTAAGTTGCTAACTAATTTAATTTATAGCCAAAACTGATTTTTTAATGAAGTAATTGCACTACAAATTTTTTGTTAATATCTAAATAATATTCAAATGTCATTATTTACTGCCACTTTATTGAAATCATGCTTCATATTTGATTGGGTCTGATCCTCTTTTGATTGATTTATTTAATCTGTATATATAGTCCACATTCTTTTTTTTTTTTTTTTTTTCTTTCTTTCATATTTTTTATTTTTTTTGCTTGAATAAGTATGTGTTGATAAATTAAAAGAGTATTGTTAAAAAAAAAACAAAAAAAAAAGCAACACATTGTGAACACTGTTAATTGCATTTCCTGAATATTGTTAGCTGTTATTGGGGTACTTTTTACCCATGTCTCTGTGGACACTTGGTAGAATCTAGACATCTGCTGATGTTTTTTCTTGGCCAAAATTGTTCAAGCTCTGTCATGATCTTAATGGAGAAAAATTTAATGGAGACCAGTTGTACTTTGTTTTTCCAGTTTGTTCTGTATTGCTTCTTGCACAAGATAACAAGATATTGTGTTATTAAAAGAAGAAGAGTTGGTTTTACATCAAACCAAACAATACAAAGCAGTTAAACAGAACGACCTGAATTTATCTTAAGATGCAAAATCATGGACTGTAACTGTCACAAGAAGTTTTCATAGTAGTTTTTCACAAGTTTTCATAGTAATGGCAGGATTGTGTTAAAGTGCTACTCATTTCTAGATAGCATCCAGAGCATCCAAATCTGCCTGTCATCATGGAAGTACAGTCCTTCTCACTGTTAGGTGGCAGTGATAGAGGCGGAAGCCGAAAGCACCAGCAAACAGAGTTTAATGACTGTTTCGCAGAGTTACACACAGAGTCCACACTGAAACAATAATGGAAACTGGAGTGGAGTGAGTGAAGTGTTTATATAGGTGTGTGTAATGAGAGACAGGTGTGTGAAATTAGTACGATGGCGATAAACAGAATAAGAAGAAGCAGGGTGCTCCCTGACACCACCCCCTCCCCCAGGGGCGGCACCAGACGCCCTGACCCGGCGACGAGGCTAGATGTGAAGCATGGAACTCCATCAGCAGCGCAGGGTCCAGGGAAGGTAGGGTGGATACGGTACCTCGGCAGCAGTTCTAGCCGGTAGGACACGTTGTTGACCTGGTCGGCGATTCTGAAGGGCCCAATGAACCGGGGGCTCAGTTTGCAGCAGGGCAGCTTCAGCTTCAGGTGCTTGGTCGAGAGTCACACCAGGTCCCCGGGACGGAAGCGCGGAGAGTCCAGCCGCCGTGCTTGAGGGTGTCGGCGGGTGTTGCGGAGGGCCCGACGCAGCTGGGTGTGTGCCGACTCCCAAACTCTGCTGCTCTCCCGGAACCAGGAATCCACTGCAGGCACGTTGCTTGGTTGGTCCGACCAGGGATACAGGGGCGGCTGGAACCCCAGCACACACTGGAACGGGGTGAGTCCCGTAGTGTTCTGCGCATACTCGGCCTATGGCAGAAACCAACTCCACTCCCCTTGATCCTTGCCGCAGTAAGTCCTCAAGTAACGGCTTAACTCCTGGATCTTTCGCTCGGCCTGGCCACTGGACTGGGTATGGTATTCCCGACGTCAGGTTTACCGACACCCCCAGGAGTTTGAAGAACACTTTCCAGACCCGAGATGTGAACTGAGGACCCCGGTCTGAGACAATCTCTTCCGGGAGTCCGAAGTTCCGGAAGACGTGATGGAACAGGGCTTCCGCTGATTCGAGGGCGGTAGGCAGGCTCTTCATGGGAATGAAGCAGCAGGCTTTAGATATTCGGGCCACCACCACCAGGATGCAGGTGTGGGATTCCCAGGTGGGACCAGTGGCGCTAAGGGACGGGGAGCGGCATTAGCTTGCCTGGGCAGGTGGCGTGGGACCTTGGATATGGCACAGGCGGGACACACGTACTGTGTGACCTCCTCCGTCATTCTTGGCCACCAGTATCGCGCTTGGATGAGCTGGACCGTCCTCTTCTCACCCAGGTGGCCCGTGCCTGGTCCCTCGTGGACTGATCTGATGAGACCGCGTCGGCAGGAGGTCGGAGCACAGCTAAGTGAGCGTAGGAGTGTGTAGCTGGGCTGGTGGCGTCCCACAGCGCCTGCGTCCAAGCCAGTGCTCTCCCGGCGAGGAGGGAGATGAAAAAAGCCACCTTTGAGCGTTCGGTCGGGAATCGCTGTGGTTGCATCTCAATATGTAAATTCACCTGGAGCAAGAAACCGCGGCTTTCGGAAGCTTCTCAGGAAAAAGCAGCCGGGAGAGCCATGGGATTGCCGGTAGAAGCGGGGGGTTTTGCCAAGCCGCCGCGGAAGGGAAAGCTGCCCGGAGTGCAGTGATGAGATCCCGAACCGAATCAGATGCCGTGCTGGATGGCTGATCCATCACGAGGTGAGAGCCGGGTAAATCCTCTCTCTCATGTCGCACTTTTCTTTCGGTCCGTTATTCTGTTAGGCGGCAGTGATAGAGGCGGAAGCTGAAAGCACCAGCAAACAGAGTTTAATGACTGTTTCGCAGAGTTACACACAGAGTCCACACTGAAACAATAACAGACGCTGGAGTGGAGTGAGTGAAGTGTTTATATAGGTGTGTGTAACGAGAGAGTGTGCGAAATCAGTACGATGACGATAAGCTCCGTGCGGGCGGGGCTGTAATTTTTTACATTAAGTTTCTGTTTCACAGCCATTACAAATGTGCAATTCTATTTTCTTGCCTATAAAATTACTAATACAATGAGGTTCAGAACAGTGCTGATTTCATCACAATCTTGCAAGAAACTCACCCAAGAGCATTTAAATACTGTTCTTAAACACCCTCTTAAATGTCTGTTATTAAACTGCTTTTAACAACACACTGCCATACTCCCTAGTGTTCCACTTCTAATTACATGATCCAGTTAATCATCTAATTAAAGCCTTTGCAATCCGTCACACATACACACAGCATTCCCAGTATCGGCCAAGATTTCAGAGGTCTTTTTTCACATCATAGTTATTTTCCTTTATCCTCAGATTCTACTAAAGTTATTGTATAATTTTTTTGATATCTATACTGTAACTATATCATCTAATTTTGCCAGTGATGCCTTTAATTTCAAAACTAAACTTATAAATTACTAGTTTTCACATTTAACCAACATAATATATTGTAATATATGGGATGTAGTAGTGAAGGTGCTATGAGAATTGAGGACATTATAGAGCACAGAATTCAGGACACTTTAAGAGTCTTGTCTATGAACTTACCAGGCTGATGCTCTTTGTAACCTTTCTTCCACCTTTAAGATATGTCAGAAGCCATTTTTATGGTTCTTGATTTTTAACCCTCCGCAGTAACCTCATCTTCAGCAGCAGCAGGTAGTTTAAATATGGAAAAGAAATGGACAGGATCACTATGATAATAGAATTCAAAAACTACACTAAAAACAATTCCATGAATGCAGACTCAAAAGCGCATATATGGCTAGAATTCTTTAAGACTGGAGAGTTCAGCCCTTTCTAGAGCATGCAACATTAATGTTGAGTAAAAGTTTAGTATGATCATTTCTCAAATTAAATAAACCAAGTCGAGTTTGTTCAAAAATTCTGCCTTAACAATTTTTATTTGGATTATTTGCACAATTTGGTATCTGCATAAGCAGTTATAGTTATAGTTATGTCAGCATTCTTGGAAGTAAAGCAAAACTGTAAAGTTGGTGTCTGTCTCCATCTATCATAATGTGGGTATCCAACAATGGGTGTCCAGCTAAAATTGGATGTGTTCATCATGAGGACTGAACGTTACCTTGTTATTTAATCTAAAATCATCATTTCTTGGAACCTTCTAAAGTGGAGCTCTGAAACATGTTTCATTCCTGGAAAAGGAGAGTGATGCTCACTTCAGGTGACCTGTGGTGGATGGCTAAGTACTGTATATAATTATCTTATTGACACATCATAATGATTGAGACTTTGCAGTTGTGCTGCAGTCACTCCTTCCACAAACTGGAAGCACCTTTGGGTAGAGCCACTGCACCTCCAAATAGAGAGAAGCCAGCAGAGGTGGGTCAGCCACTTTAGAAGTATTCTCCTGGACAGCTCCTGGTAGGTAGAGGTCTATCAGGCATGTCCCACTGGCTGAAGATCTTCTAGTGAAGTTATCTTACACTTACGAATCAGGTCAGTCTGTATAAAGATATCAAGTTGCATTTACAGAAATGTTAATGATAGAATGAGATGATAAATGAGATTTGTTCAGCTGTTGTTTGTAACATACCTGCACACTGAGGACATGGGCTTCAGACAAATGAAGTCTACACCCAGTTTTTGGCATCATCAACGACATTGACTCCTGCTTGACTGTTTATAAAATAGAGGCCATTCAGGTCTGAAGGATGTAGTATTTAGTTCTAAATTATGGCAACAAGTTACCAAATTCTTCTTCTTCTACTTCCTATTCTTTTGGCTTTTCCCATTAGGGGTCGCCACAGCGGATCATCTGTCTCCATACCCCCCTGTCCTCTACATCTGCCTCTTTCAAACCAACTACCTGCATCTTTCTCTACCCATCTCGGGGCATCCTGAGGTTGCGCCAGCTCCAGTCACATCCTACTTCATTAAGATTGTGAACCTTTAAAGAAGTAGATGCCGACCCCGCAAACATCTAGAACAATCTAGAGATGTACCAGTGCCAATTGGATCCCACTTCATGTGGAGTTTGGACACTGGACCTCCTTGAGTGTTTAAAGGCTCTGGCATGGAGAAGCTGGTGTTGGATCTGTGATGATTGCAAATGTTGAGCTATTTTATGAGTTGCTCAGTAGCTTCTAGTTTTATAACCACAAATGACTGTAAAAGACTGTAGAAAGGACATTACCCATAATCTTACATTCCAGTATTCATGTTAGTTTTCACTTTCCAGTGTTCTGTGTTTTAAATATTTATAATCACACTCTTGTCACCTAAATGAGGATGGGTTCCCTTTTGAGTCTGGTTCACCTCAATGTTTCTTCCTCATGTCATCTAAGGGAGTTTTTTCCTTGCCACAGTCGCCATGGCTGCTCATCAGGGATAATACACACTATTTACCCTAACTCTTAAATTCTGTAAAGCTGCTTTAGGCAATAATAGACCCAAAATGGTGCTACTTTCACTTTGAAGCCCACCTTACGCAACATATGGACATCGGAGCAACCGGTGTCTTGTGTACCACCGCCAAACACTCCAGGAACACAGAAACAGCCCCAACAACACAATAAATGATGATATGCGGCAGAAACTACTCAACCTCAGCGTGCTTCGAGAAACAGGCCTCCAGACCTTGAGGTCGCCTACTAGAAGCTAACCCTAGCTGGCCTGCGCTTCCATCTATCCTGCTGGCAAATGTCTGCTATCTGAACAATAAATTGGACTACATCAGACTCCAACAAGCTACTCGTCTTTGTGTTCACTGAGACGTGGCTAAGCTACAGAGTTCCGGCATTTAGCTGGACGGGCTAGCTATGTTTCGTGCCGACAGAAATGCAGCTCTCTGCGGTAAGACTCGCGTTAATGGTTGTGATGTAGACCAGTGATGTAGACCTTTTTATTCCGCTCGGAGTGTACATTTTACCTAGTGCTAATGCTAAGAAACCGCTCAGCGTACTCTACGGGACCATTAGCAAACTACAAAACAAACACCCTGACGGATTGTTCATTGTCGCCAGAGATTTTTTTGCCATGCAAATTTCAGGACTGTGCTCTTTAAATTTCATCAGAATATGGACTTTGCAACCAGAGGAAAAAACCACGCTGGATATTGTTTACACAAACATCCCAGGCGCATACCGGGCGAACCCTGCCCCCACCTCGGCTACTTAGACCACATCTCTGTTATGCTGATCTCAGCATACAGACCTCTCAGCAGGTGTTCAGGATCCATGTCTGCTCTACAGGACTTAAATGCACTGACTGGGACATGTTCAAGAAAGCTGCAACCAACGGCGATTTCATCATCTTGGAGGAATACACGTCAACAGTGACCAGCTACATTGACAAGTGCATTGATGACGTGACAATCTCCAAGACCATCACCACACGCTCCAACTAGAAGCCATGGATGACCTAAGCTAAGGTGCTGCTAATCCAGAGACTCTGCCTTTAGAGCAGGGGACAAGATGGCCTTAATAACAGCAAGGGCCAAACGCACACATGCGTAGAGAATCCACGGCCACTTCCAGGACAGCGGAGACACCCAGCGCATGTGGTAGGGCAGGCGATCACAGAACGACTTCTACGCCCAGTTCGAGGTGCAGAACAACATGGCTGTGAGGAAGACCATCCTTCTATCAATGACCAGGTACTTTGTCTAACTACAGTTGAAGTGAGGAAAACTTTATGCAGAGTTAACCCAAAGAAGTCTGCTGGAACATTCCTGGCAGAGAGCTCAGAGAATGTGCAGAACAGCTAGCGGATGTCTTCACCGCCATCTTCAACATCTCTCTGAGATGCGCCGTGTTTCCTACATGCCTCAAGATGACAACCATCGTTCCCGTGCTGAAGTAGTCTACAGTCTTCTGCCTCAATGACTATCGTCCCGTTACACTCACACCCATTGTGATGAAGTGCTTTGAGAGGCTTGTCATGAGGCACATCAAGACCCAGCTTCCACCCTAACTGGACCCCATGCAGTTCGCGTATCGAACAAACCGGTCCACAGGGGATGCTATCTCCGAAAACCCTTCATCTAGCCTTCGCCCACCTGGACAAGAAGGACTCATATGTACGAATGCTGTTCATAGTCTTTGGCTCAGCATTTAACACAATCATCCCTCAGCACCTGACTGAGGAGCCTACTGGGCCTGAACACCTCCCTCTGTAACTGGATCCTGGACTAGGTGAACTTATCAGAATCAGAAAGAGCTTTTTTGTTAAGTATGTTTGCACTTACAAGGACTTTGTTTTTGTGACCGAAGCTTCCAGCTGCACATTTTCTAAAGTAAAAAAGTCAAAAAATAAAATAAAATAAAAGTATAAAAGTTATTTCACATTTTTTTATAAAGAAAATAGAGTACTATTGCACATAAATGTACAGATTTGCATTAGTAAAAGTGGTATTGCACATATGTTTTATTTTATTGCACAATAGGGAGAGCGTTTAAGTGATCATGACCTCAGATTGCCTGGGGAAAGAAACTTTTCCTGTGCCTGGCTGTCCTGGTGTTTGGTGCTCTGTAGCGGCAACCTTTTTCTCACTCTGGATGTTTACAGTTACTGCAGTGTGGGCAGAGGAGCATTAATAATCCTTTCAGCAGTTCGAACCGTCCTCCATGATGGCTGAGTAGAACTGTTTGAGCAGCTCCTGTGGCAGGTTGAACTTCCTCAGCTGGTGAAGCTTCCTCAGCTTCCTCGTGAGGGGGGGGGAGTACATGGGGTTTCTTCTGAAAACCTCAATCATCTCCACTGTTTTGGGCATGTTAAGCTTTAGGTTGTTATTAATGTGGCGGTGCCAACTTGTAATTTGTACCGGCTACGCCAACTGTGGCGTTACCAACTAATAATTTGTACCGACTACCCCAACCGGGGGCTATTTCCGGGACTGCCCTCAACCTTGAGGCACACAGGTTCGTCACGACTGGGTCAGGTATCAGACCAGAGTTGAGTAAATAACAAAATCTTTATTTAAAATGAATTTAAATTTATTCACTACATCAAATAGTAAAAAACAGAAAAAAGACAAACAACACTTCAGGGTGGGAGAAGGCCTGATGTCCTAAGCAGAGAGCACACAGGGTCCTAAGCAGAACGAACACTCACACTGCCACTGGCCATCCCACTCCTGAAGGCAAAAGAAAAGACAAAAAAGTAATTTAAAACACGTAACTTAAAACAAGCATCGCATACAACAGCCTGGCTCTCGACACAGTCAACTGCCCAAAAACTGCTCGTTACTTAGGGCGCCGCGTCCGGTCACCCCAGCTACCAGATTACAAGCAGGCTGAATTAGGCAGAAAACCAGTAAAAATCCTTACAAAGGCACATGAACAGAGGAAAGGCACTTTACAGATCACAAAAGAAATTAGAAAATAACTACACTTAATTCATAAGAAAACAAAAGGACATTATACCACAAATTCAAACCAATAACGAAATAAAAACCAAAAGAAATGGATTCCCATTACAGTAGGAAAACCTCAACCCAATAAGATTATAAAAATAAACAAAAAAAGAATAAAAATAATGCAAAAATAAATGATTAAATCACAACAAAAAGAATCAGGTAATGACTACCCTGTCACACGCCACTTCTAAATCAGTTACTCACACTACTGTTGGAAATAAGCACCTTGCCCCCGGTCCAGCTGATCCTGCAGGTATTTAAATGCTGCAACGAGAAACTGTTAGCATACGGGAGCAGCAAAATGTTAACCAGCTGGTGCCAAATGAAGTAACACGGAGCTCCAGGGAACGGAAACGTAGATTAATGCAGACGTTTAATAAGCACGTCTTCCTAACCAATTAGCGGCTTCCCCACAATGCTCCTCAGTCCACCCTTAAATGGAATAAGTTCATAAGAACCCAGTGTGATAGACCATAATATTACAAAACATTCACTGCCAACAGCTCCTACCTTGCCACTATCCGCACGTAAACCCGGAAGTACGGCGGCTCGCTCGCGGACAAAGAGCAAACGCACACACAACACGAACTGAAACGACTTTATAGGGAGGTAAATGAGCATAATCAGCCTCAGCTGACTAGATGACATCAGACCATACTGCTACAACTGCAACAAAAAGCCAGCTGCTGAACCTCGCTTCTAAATGCAGATTCATCACCATTGGTAATGAGCCCAATGACTGTAGTGTCATTTGCAAACTTAAGGAGCTTGACGTTGGTGTACAGGGAGAAAAGCAGCCGGGAGAGAGAACACATCCCTGGGGGGCACCAGTGCTGATGGTACAGCTGTTTGACATGAATTTCCCCAGTCTCACTAGCTGTTGCCTATCCGTCAGAAAGCTGGTGATCCACTGACAGGTAGAGCTCGTAACAGAGAGCTTGGTTAGTTTGGCCTGGAGGAGTGTTGGGATGGTGGTCTTGAAGGCCGAACTGAAGTCCCCAAAACGGATCTTTACCTAAGTCCCAGGTTTGTCCAGATGTTGCAAGATGAAGTCCAGTCCCATGTTCACCACATCGTCCACAGACCTGTTTGCTCGGTAAGCAAACTGCAGGAGGTCCAGCAAGGGTCCAGTGATGTGTTTTAAATAAGCCAACACCAGTCTCTCAAATGACTTTATGACCACAGATTTTAGGGTTATAGTGCTGTAGACATTCTAAGGTTTCTTTGGGATGGGAATGTTGGTGGAACGTTTAAAGCAGGTAGGCACTTGACCCAGCATGATTATCGTTGGAGATCTTGACCTTGGAGATTTGCGCATGCGCCATGTTGCTGCCAAAATCGTCCCGAGGCTGCTGACCCAGAAGCAAAAGAAACATTTCTAGAATGTTTATCTTTATTTTGGTGGAAATCATTAAACCTACACAGGTAACAATGAAATTATAATGTTTCTAAAATGTAAGTAATATTTAAAAAATTACAACCAGATTATGATGATGATGGGAAACAACTACTTTGTCTTAAGATGCTTAAGGAGGCAGGTATAAATGCATGTTACTTAATAAAAATATGCTTTAAAAAGATCAGTATGCAGACTGACCAGGTTCTATAGGACATCCTGGACGAGCTGCCGGAATACTTTGTCTAGAGGAGGAAGCAGACAGTTCATTTGGAGCTGTTCACAGTGCTGAAGCACCACCAGCAGATTGGGCACCTTACAGACTCTTCTTTGCACATGCTCAGTAAAAGGCTGTTCAAATGGTCCCTACAGGACAAAAGAGCATTTCTCAAAGAAGTTGGATGTGTCATTTAAATAAGAATATGGGCTTACAGCATTTAACTAAACCCCACAGTTAAACATGGAGGTAAAAGCTTCTTGGTTTAGGGTTGATTTGGAGCAGGGAAGGCTGGAGACTTATTTCGGAAAAAGTAAAAGGAATCCTGTGTCTCATTGGAACTGACTTCACTATAAAAGACAACGAGCCGAAGCATATGTCTATACTCTGTAGCTCTATAATGCTATTTAGAGAGCAAACAGCTCTCAGCTGGAGTGTTATCTATCATGGAACAGCCTGTACTTTCTTGAATGGTGCTTCCTGGGCTACATGACAACTTTCACATTACCAATTGTGTGAAGTATGCTCATAGGTGTAACAAACGTAAGACAGATAGACAGATAGACAGATAGATAGATAGATAGATAGATAGATAGATAGATAGATAGATAGATAGATAGATAGATAGATAGATAGACAGACAGACAGACAGACAGACAGAGACAGATAGAGAGAGAGAGAGATAGAGCGAACTATCTTTTCTATAAGTTATCTCACTTATACAGCAATTTGTGTTAAGGGTCTTGCACATATATCCAGCAGTGGCAGCTTGGTAATGCTGGGATTTGAACCCATAACCTTCTGTTCAGACATCTTATCCACTGAGCTACCACATCCCCTCCAGCCCAATGAGGTCTGTCTGAAATGCAGTACCTGAAACCTTTAAGAATATTTGTATACATTTCTAACTTTCTAAGACCTTTCCCAGCCCATAGCTCCTGGGTCACATGACACAAAGAAGACACAAAAAAGCTTACCTTCTCTATGGCCTCTTTGCTGGAAGAGGACAGAAAGGCAGCCATCTCAGGAGAGGTGAAGGATGCCATGTTTTCATAGCGGCCACAGGTTTTGAAGGCCACCGCTAGGTGACATCAAAATGGAGCCAGGGCTAATAATAATGCACAGATTAGCAGGGCCTAGAGAGTATAGCACAGCAGGGGGAATATTTGGTGACTGATTTTTTTAACATGGTTTGACGTGTCTGTCGAGAAGGTCTGGCACAGTATCAGTGGTTGAATTGTTTTACTGGTAATGAGTTTATTAATAACTCCCTTATTTTTCAATTCATTCAGTGTTCACAATGGACATTGTCTTAAGAATGCAAGGATCATAGAACAAAATTTACTTATATTTTAATTAAAGTGTGTTTATCCCCAATTAGCAAACCTTTGAGAGACTTTGGCAATAAAAACTTCCTTGGATGGTATGAGAAAGAAACCTTGAGAGGAACCGGACTCAAACGGCGAACCCATCCTCATTTGGGTAGCATTAAGAGTGTGATTATAAATGATTAAAACATCCCAAACACTGGAGCGTTTTTTCTGGCTGATCATTTAACGATCATAAATTAATACATGTGAAAAACAAGTGACAATGTATGGCTGTGATTAGCAATCAAAAGAATTAGCATGTGAAGTTCAATAGCTAGAGGATTCTGGGAAAACTTTGGTGGATTCTGGAGGTTCTACTTCCAGGGATAGGGTATATAATATTTCAATGCGTTATTAATTTTTTTTTTTTTTTATACAGAATATATATGTATATATGGTATGTTTAATACAAATAAATGTTTTTCTCATATTAATTGCACTGTAATTTTCGTGCTTTCAAATTCTTAAATCTTAATTTATTGTATGTCTCTATTCTATCATTTTTCAGCTTTGTTGGGATGCTCATTATGGTTTCTGCTGAAGTGAGGGTTGCCCACACCTCATCCTTTTCCAGAGGGGACCCTCGGATCTCCAGCACCTTCAACAGGCTCACAAAAATACTCATCCTTCCTGCAAACATTTTCATAAAAAGTTTTCAGTGTAAGCTTTTTTATATAAATATAATAATTCTAAAATAATTACCGTTGCTACATTTGTGGTGGTCATCTATTCAAAACATTTTTTTAATCTGAATTAAATTACCAAGATATAATGGCATTTAAGTGGCACGTAAAAAAAAAAATAATAATAAATCTAAGATTAAAGGAATAAAGTCTAAACATTTTGAGAATAAATAAAAAAATACAAGAGTAATGTTGAAATATTTTAAGGATAAAGTCGAAATTTTGAGAATAAGGTTGAAATATTTTGAGAAAAATCACTGAATTGCAAGAAACATTTAGCTGATTTGCATAAAATGGATGGAGGATTTGGTTAAATCTTACTTTACGTTAGGATTTATTTAGCAATAAGGAAATTTGTTGTGTTTTGGTGCATCAGCACAAAGTTATAATTAGTAAACAGACACTGCAGCAGTTATGTAAGAAACGTAATTTATTCAAAAGGAAAAAAACGAACAGACAATAAGAAAATCGCCTCTTTTGTGCAGTCTGGTAATGCTGAGGATGTTACATCTCGAAGAGGAGATCTTTCGCAAAAAAGACTATGAGAATGATCAAAGAAATGGACCCTGAAGAAGTTGAACACCAGCGTGTTCGAATTTTATCTCAGAATATTACGACTATAATCTACTAAACTTCAATACATTATTTTAATGTGGCACTAAAAAGCCATCAAGATCAACCTTCAGTTGCCAGTCAGTAGCAGAAGTGAGGAGACCAGACTACTGTCAGTTTTGGGTGGGCCCTCTCTCCGGCTCTAAGAAACTTGATGATCTTTGTCTTGTGGTGGCCCTTAGTGGCATTGATGGTTATGCCGTAAGCACTTGGTCATGGTGCCAACAATAGTGCCAGTATTTGAGGGCTTTTGGGCAGCTGCTAAGGAAATGTTCTAAGGATCCCCTTTGAACAAATTGGACATTTTTCCCCAGATGTGGAGGTTTGCAGGAGTCAGTAAGACATCATAGACGATTTGGGCTAATTCCCTGATAGGATGGAAATCAGCTTTCCAGATATCAGCCCAGGTAATTTTATGTTGCCGAACATTGACCCATCTAGTCCAAGCTCCTTGCTGTCCTATTCCCACCATCCGGCTAGCTATTACGTCCTCCATGCCTAAATGCTATTATTAGGGGCTGTTGCACTATAGTTCTCATTACGGAGCCTCTACACTCTACCTGTGCTGAATTGACAGTCATGTTAATGGTGAGACCTGCTATGTTGTATGGTTTGGACATGTGCAGAGGAGGGACATGGGGTATCTCTCTAGGAGAATCTGTGAGTTGCTCAGTAGCTCCTAGTTTTATAACCACAAATGACTGTATAAGACATATAGAAAGGACATTACTCATAATCTTATATTTCAGTGCTCATGTTAGTTCTCACTCTCCAGTGTTCTGTATTAGTTTAAAGATTTATAATTACACTCCCAATGTCACCAAAATGAAGAATGCTTCCCTTTTTGAGTCTGGTTCCACTCAAGGTTTCTTCCTTATAACATCTAAGGGAGTGTTTCCTTGCCACAGTCACCATGGCTGCTGATCAATGATAAACACATCGTTCACCTTAACTCTTACATTCTGTAAAGATGCTTTGAGACAATGTCTGTTGTGAAAAGTACTATGGAAATAAACTTGACTTGACTTGAGAATGCTGAAGATGGAGCCATTGGGAAGAAGGAAAAGAGGAAGGCCAAGGAGGAGGTTTATGGATGTGGTGAGGGAAGACATGCAGGCAGATGTAAAGGACAGGGGGTATGGAGACGGATGATTCGCTGTGGCGACCCCTAATTGGAGCAGTGTAAGAAGAAGAAGAAGAAGTTGGTTTGAAAGAGGCAGATGTAGAGGACAGAGTAGTCTGGAGACGGATGATTCGCTGTGGCGACCCCTACTGGGAGCAGCCGAAAGTCAAGTCAAGTCAAGAAGCTTTTATTGTCGTTTCAACCATATACAGCTGACGCATTAGACAGTGAAATTAAACAACGTCCCTCCTGAACCCTGGTGCTACATACAACAACAATCACAGAAAACACAGGACTAAGGACTAGTAAGTGTCCTCGCCACAAAAAGTGCATTGTGTGCAACCTGGTGCAACAGTGCAAGACAACACAAGACAGTGCAAGACAACACAAGACTATGTGTGTGTATGTGTGTGTGTGTGTGTGTGTGTGTGTGTGTGTGTGTGTGTGTGTATATGTGTGTGTGTGTGTGTGTGTGTGTGTGTATATATATATATATATATATACACACACACACACACACACACACACACACACACACACACACACTGCATATACAAAAAAATTTATAGAAAAATATATTGGTCATTAAAAGGAGCATACTTATATTAGTTTTTTTTATGTATATTTACATATATTTTGTTTGGGCTAATTTATTTATTTTATAATTTTTTTTATATATAATCCAAAGACTCAAATGCATGTATATAAAATATATAGACAAACAAACAAACAAACAAATAAATAAATAAGATTGTCAGCTATCAACTCACAAAGACTAGCTACATCGTTCACAAAAACAAACAAAAAAAAAAAAAAAAACGCCAACGAGAGCACAGAAACTGCCTACGTCACCGCAACGCATGACTGAATGACGTTCTGCGCAAGTCTCAGATCCTGGCCTGGGGACGGAAACGCAGCGGGCTCCAGGGTTTTGCGGCTCCAACGCGGAAAAATATCTGGCGCACTAAAAATCCAGCGTCGTTTGTGCCCAGTGAAGGAACACAACAGACCGGCACAGATCTCTGGACTTTCCTGAACATCTCCGGGAGTGTAAGTAGGAGTGATAACGCCGTATTTCAGGACTTTGTTTTTTTAGGCGAAGGGTAATAGAATAGTTGCAGTAGGAGCCAGGCTGAATCCCAAACGCCCCCTTGTGTCCTGTATAAGTACACTACTAAGGGCATTAGAAGAATCGCTTGTTCGCTCTTAGTGCACTCGGTGTGAGTGCAGGAGGAAGCCGTTTGGGACGGGGCAACGGTGAAAGTGTTGTGAGCTAGCGGTTTAGCAGGAACACAGCTCGGAAGTGTCAGGACGTGTGTGTGTCCAAGCTCAGTGACACGCACTGCACTCACAGCTCAGGTCCAGGAACCCTGTATGAGGACCATGACGAGCTGTGATTCAGTTCAGTAGTGTGTTTCTGGTGGACCAGGTGTCATAAGCCAAAAATGATCTCCAACATGGCTCCTGATGTGTTCAGGAACTGAATGTCTCTTATGTTTGGTCTGGACATTGTCCAAAATTCAAAAGTATATGGGACAACCAGAAAACTGCTGAACAGGTCACTAGTAATTGGTGTCAAATGTTTGGCAGTAAACACACACACACACACACACACACACACACACACACACAGAATGTATGCAACACAACCTGAAATACTGGGCTTTTTAGATTACCCATGATTCATCTGGTTACCTCAGTGAACTTTTCTTCTCCTGCACCTATTTGAAGAAAGAAAATCCTGCTTTTTTTGCTCTTCCTCAGGAGTTTATGCTTGATACACACATTTCTGCACACAATTGGCTTGCATCGCTTGGAGAAGGTTCCATCCATACTCTCATTCTCATGGTCTTCCTTTTATTTCATCCATCTTCTCCTGGTCCTTCTCCTGGTCAGATCTGCAGACAAGTCTGTGCTCAGATCAATCCGTCCCCTGTGAGACGCAACGGGTTAATCGATCAACCAAACAACTGAGGTGCGTCTTTATTTATTTATTTATTTATAAAACCTGAAACACATGAACGATCTAAATTTAGATCTATTTAGATGATTGATCAGATTGGAATGGTTTGGGTATACGTCTTTTGTTGTTTTTCCCCAAACCGGGTTGACCTGTGTTTTTTTTTTTGTTTTGTTTTTTTGTTTTTTCCCCTTCCTGAAGAAGGAGGTGTTTCGTAATGTCCTGCTGCACTATGCTGGATTGACTGTAATGCAGGACGTGCAGAGTGCAGTACATTACACTACATTATCTCCTAGATCTTAGATCTGATCACCAGATCTCGAGCCAAGTGTAGATCAGGAAGCCTGCAGAGTTCAGAGCAGTTTTATTTCTAGAGCTCTTCTAACAATAACCGTCCCAAAGCAGCTTCACAGAGATAAAGAGGCAAGAGATTGTGATTTTATACAACAGAGTTACAAGTCTATAAGGAAAAACTCCCCAATATGGCATGAGAAATAAATTCCATGAGATGAAGAGGATCCAGACTCGTCCTCATCCTCAACACCGAATGTCCATTCATTCTTTACAGTTCTGTGATTGGCGCTGTTCATGCAACCTGTGGTCCTGATTCATTGTAGCAGACTGTTGATATTTATTCCAGTCCAAATCCGGTTTAAAATTTCTTGAGTTGCTCTTGATGGATCGTCAGGCTGTTAATGTGAAACCATCCTAAGCTTTATAGAGTGGCCTCCAACTCCATCCAGGGGTTAATCAGGCAGATCCAAAAAGGAGAAAAGGGACATGACCAGTGATCACTGATAACTCAGGTGCATGTTTAAGAAATAAGGATTAATTAGTATCCTTATTGGCATGTTGTAGATTTCGTTGGGAGTGACGAGGATGGACAGGATAAAAAATGAGTTTATTAGAGGGACAGCACATGTAGGACGTTTTGGAGACAAGCTGAGAGAGGCGAGATTGAGATGGTTTGGACATGGGGTAATGCTGAGGATGGAGCCAACAGGAGGGAGGAAAAGAGGAAGACCAAGGAGGAGGTTTATGGATGTGGTGAGGGAAGACGTGCAGGTAGTTGGGTTGAATGAGGAAGATGTAGAGGACAGGGGGGTATCGAGACAGATTATCCGCTGTGGCGACCCCCTAATGGGAGAAGCCGAGAGAAGAAGTAGTATTCTTATTGTTGTATAAAAAAAAGTTAAAGACACTGTATAGTGGTTTAAGGGTGTAAGTACTCTTACCAGACTTACTAAAAGACAGAGTCAGAAGGTAACACAGCCATGAGGGATCTCTGGGACAAGAGACGACAGAATCCAAATATCTCAGTTCACCAAAAATACTTAATATCCATGATCCCTCAAGATCTGCTCCTTTACCTCAGAAACACCTACTAACAAAAGACTCGACTAAGCAAATTTGTTTTCACTGAGACCTTAAGGCTGTAAGACTGTGCAGCTTTGTGAGAGCCCCTTTCTCTAGTCTTCATTATTCAAGGTACTAACAAATAGCCTGCACCTTTGGATCGAATTTGGCATGGCAGATGGAAATGGACCTCATTTTGTTCAAATACTGCAGTGTTTAATATGTTCGCAGCAGCGGTGAACTGTAATGAAGTAAATGTAATTCGTTACTGTTCTTAAGTAACATTTTTACATATCTGTACTTTACTGAAGTCCAATATTTAACTTTTTACTCAACTACATTTTGGGAAATCAGCCGTTCCTTTTTATTGATGAGCGGATAAAACACGCAGCAATCCACCAATCAGGGTCGAGCGTGCGCTCTGTTCAGAGCTTGTTTTGATTGGCAATTGATAGTCTCTACTATCACCAACGTACAGTTCAGCATCAGTTTAACAGCAAGCGGAACATTTAGAGAGGAATAAATGATGGAAGAAGCTCCAGAATCAAATCCACCACAACACCCATGACTCATTTGCACGATTTTAATGCACATTTCGATTGAATCAATGAGCTTCGGTTTACTTGATTACATTTAATACCAAATTATAAGCATGTGTCCAGCTGTGCCGTGCTTTATTGGTCTTTGATATTTCCTGACAAATTATAAATTTTTTAACCCAAAGGTGAGGTAAAATCTAATCTAAGTCAAGCCAGGACTGTTACAGGACAATCGGACGAGGTAGGAAGGACAGGGAGAATGCAAAAAACACAACAATAGACAACAAGGAGTAGCAGCGAGTTGCCTTAAAAGGCAAAAGCATAGAAAGTAGACTTGCGCACAAACACACTCACACAGAGGAATCAAGTGAAGGGCGTGTCTTCATTGATTTTGGAAAAGCTGTGTTAAAGAGGAATGTGTCAGTGCTGTTACTGATTGCGAAACTGGCATCTCGGTGCCAGTCGTGCAGGCGTAGCTGCACCGTTATCGACTTCCCTCGACCGGATGAAGTGCTGCGAGTTCGTTCAGAGGAACCTTTTCATGTCAAGTAGGAGAGCTGAAGGTATTCGCATTTGAGTGAATACTGTCCGTGTTGGTTCGCGGGCAGCATAGGAAGCGACTACGGTTGTTCTCTGTTTTTTGTGCGGCTTTGCAGTCTTTAAAACTAACCAGTTTCTCCACATCGTGCAAACTCCGGCTCCGGACGTGCACCAACAGGTTTGGGGAGGATAAATACCTGTACTGCACCGACTGACTGTTATTGACTGCTAATGCTCGGAAACGCAGCCTAATTACAGCGTTGTACAAGTGTGCTGGGTTTAAAAACACCACAAAATCAGTTGTTACGCAACCAAAAGCATAAAATAATGCACGTTCAATAGAGCTGTAGCGGTGGACGTATTCGTACCAAACCTTTTCGGTAGAAGGCTTTCTAGAAAAAAAGAGTAGCGAATGCAGTCCTTTTTTAAAACATAGTTAAAATGTTTTAGTTTCCTCATGTATTAATTCGCGGACCGTTAATAATTGTTCCACTTATTTCAGCATATTTTAACAAATGTCTGCAGTCAAGAAGTTATTTGTTTATTTATTTGTAAACAAATTCATTCCTTCCATCATTCCCTACTTAATTCACTCCCTTCGATTTGCGGAATTGTGAGGAATTTCTTATTTTATTGGAAGCTGTACGTAAAACTTAAAAGAATCCGTAACGCTGGAATGTCGTAAAACCGTTGGCGATGACAGAAAGTGGCAGCGATTTCGTGTTTTTGCGGTCCGAGACTTCATACCTTTTGTGAGGAACCTCGAATATTAACTTTGTGCGTTTACTCTTACCTCCCCTAGTTCCTCGCCTAGTTCCTCGCCTAGTTCCTTCCCTACTTCCTCCCCTAGTTCCTCCCCTAGTTCCTCTCCTAGTGTACCTGGAATTAGGCAGGTCATGTCTCTTCTAAATTAATTTGTTACATTAGTATCTTGGAGGAAATAAGTGTTAGCTTTTGTTCTTTTCAGATTACTTGAGATTTGAATTAGCACAGAACCCAGTTCTGATATTACCTGCAGTAGTACCTTCTTGAACCTTCAGAATTTTCAAGTGGAACATTATCCGAATCAGAAAACTTTATTGATCCTATAGGGAAATAGTTTGGTCACTGTTGCCCACAATAAAAGGTCAAAGTAAAGATTACAAATAGAATATAGAAATGTAAATATACACCATAAAGATTTGTGTATCCTGTATTAAAGCAGTTAAATTTGGTGCTTTGAGTACAATTCTCTCATACTGACCCACTGGATGGTCAACATGGCACCTCATGGCAAAGAATTGTTGCTCTACACAAAGATGCCCTCGGCTATAAGTAGATCTGAAACACCCTGAAACTGAGTTACAGTACAGTGTTCAGGGTCATACAGAGGTTTTCCAAGAAGGATTCCCCTCGGAACAGGCCTCACAATGGTCTATCAAAGAAGTCGAGTCCTCGTGCTGTTTGTCAGGCGCAGAAGCCGCGTCAGAAAACCAGACGCGCGAGTGCTGCAGCATTGCTTTAAAGGTAGCAGAAGTGGAAGGTCCGCTTGTCAGTGCTCAGATCGTACGGCACACACCGCTGCATGGCCGTCGTCCCAGAAGGAAGCGTCTGCACATTGACTACTCTAAAATATAGCTTGATCATAAGGTTGTGAGTTCAAATCCTAGCACAAGCAGGCTGCCACTGCTGGGCCTTGGAGCAAGACCCTTAACCCATTGTAGAAATGGAATAAGTTTAAGTCGCTCATTTGTTTGTTTTCCTGCATGTACGAACAAATGGTGGTGGAAAGATTCAAACTCTTCGAGGTATTTTCTTGTTGAGTAAACAAGTTTATATTGATTCCTTGGACATGCTCCTGCCTCTGCATATACTGCAAACTCTTGTGTTCGCCAAACGAAGAGCCGCTAAGCAAAAAACAAAAGTACCATAATTTCCGGACTATTAAACGCACCCAAATATTAGCCGCACCCACTGAATTTGACAAAGATTTTTATTTTGAACATAAATACGCCGCACCTGTCTAAAAGCCGCAGGTGTCTACACCAAAACTAATGAACTTTACACAGGCTTTAACGAAAGACAGTGTCTGTTACACGGCTTGTATCTAAACAGTAGCCTACCAAGAAAGTCATTGTTTACTGTCTTCCTCCTTCCTTTCACAACTATTTCTCTCAGGAGTTTATCTTTTAGCATCCTCGTGTGTTTAAAAATCACCATCAGCATGACGAATGATTCGTATTTCCTGTTGACAGTCCGAGTGAGCGGCAGGTCAAACGTCAGAGGAACCACATCCATATTTATGATGTGGTGCGACCCGATTCAGTGGGAGCGCATCTGATTTAATATAAAGAGTTTCATTGGTTCACCTGAACCCGTTCGGCAATTTCATTGGTCTAATGTTATGGGGCTCAGTTTTTTTGGCTTGAAGTTTGTGAAACCGGGAGAAACCCTGGAAAAATCCATAAATTAGCCGCTTCATTGTTTAAGCCACTAGGTTCAAAGCGTGGAAAAAAAGTAGGGGCTTATAGTCCAGAAAATACGGTATGCACTCTCCATTTTTGGTTTGTCCGTGTCTCAGTCAGGGAGCTGGTTAACCAAACGTTGTGGGATGCCAAGTGATTCACTTTTACATTATTTTTTATTTTTTTATTTTTTTATTTTTTATATATATATATATATATATATATATATATATATATATATATATATATATATATATATATATATATGTATGTATGTGATTTTTTTTGCACTGTACTCATTCTCTTTCTAATGAGTCTTAAGTGTCCACATCAGTGTTTCCTCCACATTTCTTATTATTGTTTATTATTTTTTCCTTCTAAACATGAATTACAGCTCTCGCATTTAGTCACATATTGTAAGTGTAAGTAAATTTTTTTGTATTTATATATATATATATATATATATATATATATATATATATATATATATATATATATATATATATATATATATATAATATATATTGTGTTGAATTTTATATAATTTTTTTGTGTATTTTGGCCACTACTACTAGACATCACTACGATTTGATGATACTGATAGCTGGGTTGGATCGTACGTTAATTAATCAACCAGTAGTTTTTAAAATGGAGAATGGATAAAAACAAACACTTAAATAAAATTAAGTGAAATTAGTACTAAACTTTATTTAAAATTATGTATAATTTACTTAATCATAATGTGCTAAATTAGTATATTAATTACATTAATAAATATTAGGAAAAATAAATTGTGCATTCAAACTGAAAATAATTAACTTCAGATAAATAAAAACAGTTACATCCAAAATGAACAGCATGTAGCATCCGTAGTTCACCTCTAGAGGTCACTCTCAAGTCAAGTACAGGAGTACAGAAGTTTACCTTGTAAGTAAACAAAATGTAAACAAAAGGGTTTGTGCAAAAGCAGCAGTCAAAACAATGTGCAAAAACAGCATGTAAAACAGTTTTTAGTAATGAAGTGATATAATATGGGTGGCGCTGAAGACATGGATGTTTGAAGTGAGTACGGTTGTGTGTTGAGTCCGGATTGTACAGATCAGTGTGAGTTTTAGTTCAGTTCTGTGTTGAGAAGCATGATTGCTTGAGGGAAGAAACTCTTACACAGTATAGATGTGACGGCCCGAATGCTTTGGAACCGCTTCCTTAATGACAGGAGGGTGAAAGAGTGTATGTGAGGGGTGTGTGGTTGTCCACAATGCTGTTGGCTTTGCGTATGCAGCGTGTATTGTAAATGTTCATGATAGAGGGGAGAGAGACTTCGATGAATCTCAGGTGTCCTCACTAGAGTCTGTAGGGTCTTGCGAGCCGAGACGGTGCAGTTCTCAAACCAGGCAGTGATGCAGCTGCTCAAGATGCTCTCAATGGTCCCTCTGTAGAACGTGGTCAGGATGGGGGGAGGGAGATGGGCTTTCCTCAGTCTTCTAAGGAAGTAGAGATGCTGATGGGCTTTCTTGGTGATGGAGCTGGTGTTGAGTGACCAGGTACGGTTATCCGCCAAGTGAACACCAAGGAATTTTTGATTCATTGATGATCAGTGGAGAATGGCCGCTCTCGTACTGTATAGCGCAACCTGGAAAAACTACCGGTATGGATTTTTGCCAGTAGTCCCAGCAATCGGTAATCTGCAAAACCAATAAATCGGTTGACTCTAGTTACTACATTCAGTATATGTTTTAAATGAATAGAAGAAACATTGAAGTTAGAATAATTTGAGGCCATAACACAGCATTATAGTCTGACCCTTTCCAAAATCGTAAACAAAACGTCTATTTATATTAAATTTAATTAAATATATATACTCTCTGTGACAAAAGTATTGGGATGCCTAACTTTTCCAGGCAAATGTGGTTCTTCTCCACAAAAGTTGGAGGCACCTAGTTGTATTGGATGTCTTTAGATGCAAGAACATTACATTTTCTCTTCACTTGAATTAGGAGACCCAAACCTCTTTTGAAATGCTTTCCATGGGTTGGAGTGGAAGATCTGCTATAGAGCTCCAACTTTATTGAACACCCTTGAATGTGAATGCTGACTGCACCCCAGGTTTCCTCACCTAAACTCCATCAGTACCTCACTTTACTCACTGAATGAAGGAGCACAAATCTCCAAAGAATCTAGTGGAACATTTTTCCAGAAGAGTTGAGCTTATTATAGGAGCAAATGAGCACTAAATATGAAATCCACAAACTTATCATATATCATGTAGATGATATTTGGTTGCTTTGTTTTTGTTTTTTTGTTTTTTTCCCCTCTCCATCAAACCCTCTCAACCCCACACTGATATTTGTTCCTATCATCTCTTTCAGATCAGGTGTCGTGGGATCGATTTGAATGCCCAGCACACAATTAGCCCACGCATCACCATGAACAGGAATAAGCGCGAGAAAGAGTATTACAGTATAGATGTCGGTGATTCCACGTTCACTGTCCTGAAGCGCTACCAGAATCTAAGACCCATCGGCTCCGGGGCACAGGGCATCGTCTGGTGAGTGAGTTCAGCTTGTTAAAAAAATGTTACAGGTCGATCCGGTGTTCAGAGAAACCGAAACCTTTTCTTTTTTGTTTTTTGTTGTAGCTCGGCATACGACCACATCTTGGAGAAAAATGTTGCTATTAAGAAGCTCAGTCGCCCCTTTCAGAACCAGACCCACGCCAAACGGGCGTACAGAGAACTGGTGCTTATGAAGTGTGTCAACCACAAGAACGTAAGTAATATCTTATATCTTATATAGTGTTTAAGAGACACACACATGCATGTTCTCATTGTTTCTATACAACAAATTCTGTAATTTAACACCATGAAGATTGACTTTGACCAAACAAATCTATAAATGTCCACTTTATTTGCATTGAAAACATTTTCCTTAGCATTAAGAACAGCGTTAAACACTTTCAGCACCTGGACAGTTCATTTCTCCAAAAATTCTGCTGACATACCCGTTTTCCAGCTGAAATTTACATTCCTCTTGTAAAACTCTACTGTAAAGTTCTTCACTCGTTGGATATTTCTTCATGATCCCAGAGCAGTTCAGAAGGATTTAGATGCAGTGACTGGGCAGGCCATTGCATGATAAATAACATTTCAGCCAAAAATGAGTCCAATGAGCTGCAGTCCAAACCGAATTGCATGGTGTTAAAGTGTGAAATGGTGGCCATGTTGGTTCAGGAATTGTTTTCACTTTTTCTGGAATAAATCTTCAACCTTCCCTGCCCTCAAACAACTCCAAAACACCTCCATGTTTGACTGTGGGGGTGAGGCAGTCTGCTAACATCATCTTTCCTGTTCCTACACAAGTTCTTCAGTTAGAGACAAAAACATCCCATTTTGATTACACAGAACTTTATTCCACTCATTCACTGTTCAATTCTTGTGTGTCTTTGCGTTTTACATAAACAAAAGGAACATGCACTTGATTCTAAAAGCTTTTTGTGTTTTTTTTTTTTTTTTTTGTTTTGTTAAAGCCGAATGCTTCCGATATAATTATTCTATAACGTTATAATCATCAAATGAACACGATTAACTGGCACGATTCACTGCACATTATCGTTCCACGTGTAAAAGTGCAATTTATCGGTTTGTAATTGCTGCTCTGGATTTCAGCCGAGAATTGACTGATTTGTGAGATAAGAGATCCATTAGGCTTCAAAAAGCCAAATAAATAAACAAAAAAGTGTATCATGTTTTCTATAAACTGATTCCTTGTGTTTTGCAGATAATCGGACTCCTGAACGTTTTCACGCCACAGAAAACACTCGTAGAGTTCCAAGACGTGTGAGTTTCGTGGGTTTTTTTGGGCTTTTTTGGCGAACCGCTTTGTTATTTACAGCCACTTGAATTTCAATAGATCTTTTTGTACAAATTTACCTCCAAGAAATGGAATATACTGTATATATAAAGAATATTTCAGATTTGAACCTATGTGGCTGATGTATAGTGTTTTTTTTTACATTTCTAAACCACTTCCCCCAAACTCTCTGGAGATTAGTACACTGTTCCCCCATCCAGAGAATTAGATGCTCATTACAGCACATTGATTGTGCGTTCCCTCAACTGTTTCTCCCTTGGCTTGGATTTAGATCTGGAGACATTACCTTAATAGAATGATTGAATCCACTGCCAAGTCTTAATCTTTTGCTAGCCACTAACAGTATGTTAACCGTCCTTTTATCATCAGGATCTTCATTTTCTTTCACTAGTAAACAAACAGATTATTGTTATTTACTCATTGTGTCGAAATGTGCAAATAATTCTGGATAATCCCCCAAATGTTTGTGTATGCAGCAGAAGGTATATGATGCGTTTGTGTGTATGTGATACCTGCAGTTACCTGGTCATGGAGCTGATGGACGCTAATCTGTGCCAGGTGATTCAGATGGAGCTGGACCACGAGCGACTATCCTATCTGCTTTACCAGATGCTCTGCGGCATCAAACATCTGCACGCAGCTGGAATTATACACAGGGTGAGTCCGTTCAAAACTGGGCGGTCCACTCAGATCCGCCCAGCTTGTCCAATACTTTTGTCCACAAAAATGTCAGATGATCCAATACTTTAGTCCATATAAAAGCCAAGTGTTCCAATACCTATGTTTATATGAATGTCAGACGGTCCAGTAATTTTGTCCATATAATAAATGTCAAGGTTATTTCTTTAGCGCTTTTCTCAATGGACATTGTCTCAAAGCAGCTTTACAGAGTTTAGGAATTAAAGTGAACGATGTGTGTTTATCCCTGATGATCAGCCTGGGCAACTGTGGCAAGGAAAAACTTTCTTAGATGTTATGAAGAAGAAATCTTGAGAGGAACCAGACTCAAAGGGGAACCCATCCTCATTTGGGTGACATCAAGAGTGTGATTATAAATCTTTAAAACTATATAAAACACTGGAGAGTGAGAACTAACATAAGCACTGGAGTCTGTGATGATGAGTAATGTCCTTTCTACAGTCTTATACAGTCAGTTGACGTTGTGGAACCAGGAGCTACTGAGCAACTCATAAAACAGCTCAACATCTGAGATCATCAGCAATCCAACATCAGCTTCTCCATGCCAGAGCCTTTAAACACTCAAAGAGGTCCAATGTCCAAACTGAGGTCCAATGTCCAAACATTGAGAGATGGTCTAATAGTTTTATCCAATGCTCTTTTTATTCCTCTCCCCTTGCAGGACCTGAAGCCAAGTAACATTGTGGTGAAATCCGACTGCACGCTGAAGATCCTGGATTTTGGCTTGGCTCGCACGGCTGCCACCGGGCTCCTCATGACCCCCTATGTGGTGACACGCTACTACCGTGCACCAGAGGTCATACTAGGCATGGGGTACCAGGCGAACGGTGAGTGCCAGCTGCTGTGGCTCTGTCTAACCTCGCAGCATGTCTAATAAATTCCTCTTTACCACCAGCACTGAACATCATGAAAGGGTGAATGATGCATTATTGGAAAGTGGCTCTTTTAGTTGCTCCCCTGGTTCGTGTGGTTCGGTTCCCATGATTTCTGCATGCTCTCTGCTTACAGGATTCGCCTGTCTCAAACACTCAACATTAAACAGCAAGACAGTTACTGATCAGGTTCTCTGTTTAGATAAAAGAAAAAATATCACATTAAATCAACTTGATTTTCCTTGAAAGCTGAGTAATATTCTGCAATTTGACACAGCAGTTTCAATCCAAGTGTTCCAGTGTTAGAGAGTCAGCCGAATCGCACTCGCATGGCTCCTGCTTATTAGATCCGCCTGCTCAAGAACAGCTTTTGAGTGTGGGATTGTAATTAGCTGTAATGTTCATGCTCTGTATTTCTAAGAGTCCATCCCTCAAAATGACAAGAAAATAGACACTGATTCGGCTCAACATTTGGACCAAAGACGGCTTTCATCATGAGATAAATAAAATGTGGACAATATTCAGTACACTGCTAGAACCTAGATGCTTTTGCTCATACAGTATGTTCTGTTCTTCCTCTTTATGCTCCATATGATTTAAGTGGATATATGGGCTGTGGGCTGCATAATGGCAGAAATGGTCCGCCACAAAATCCTTTTCCCAGGAAGGGATTGTATCCTTGTGATGGCTCGAGCGTTGTTGTATTTTTTTGTTTGATTGTTTTTCTCTCCCCCCCCCCCCCCCCCCCCCCCTGGTCGTCATCCAGTGCGGTTCTCCTGTACTTGATGAATGTGAGCAGCTTTTAATCACCAGGAAAAGATCTTTGTGTGTGTGTGTGTGTATGTGTATATACTATTTTAAATTTCATTAATGCAAACATTTGTTTGACCATTTAAAAAAAAACTTTCTTAAACCAGATATATATAAAAAAAATAACTCCTGCATAAAATACATTTTAATTGCTATACATTTGTTTTACTGATGCGCCAGGTTTCAAATCAAACACCAAAATACGCCTCGATTATTGTTCTTATTTGGCATTTCAGTTTATTAAGTAGATCGTTACTGCCACCTACTGTGGGAATAGATCAGAGGCTTATCCTTACTTGGACCAATGAAAGCCACGGTGCACACATCCGCCGAATAAATCCATCTGTTTGGAAACATAGCGATGATTTATGTCATTTAAAGCATCATAAAATACTTGAACACATTTACAAGAATATTTTGTTTGCATGCTCTATGTGGAGTTTGGGTTTCACTAATAATAAACATACATTTGCATTAAGCATCCATATTTGTCCATGCACATGTTGATTAGAGTATTAAAAACGTGAAAAGTATTAATTTACGGAACATTTAGAACATATAAAAATATACGATTATGTTGCAATTAATCACGAGTTAACTCATGACGGTCATGTGATTAATCACGAAAAATATATTTTATCTATTGTCAGCCCTAATATACACACACACACACACACACACACACACACACACACACACACACACACACACACTATAAGCAGGGGTATATGAGCAGGTGAGGTGAGGAGGCCTGGTATAGCAGAAGATCTTCCACTCTAACCCATGTAAAGCATATCCTCATGGAGCTGGCTTTGTGAACAGGTTTGAACCTCCTATTTTAAACGAAGGGAAAATCTTACGCTCCTGCATCCAAAGACATCCGATGCAATCACGTGCCTTCAAACTGTTTGGAGAAGAACCCACATATGGCACATACAGAATCAGGTGTCCTAATAGTGCCCATGCAGTGTTCTCGTTTCTGATTGGCAGAAAGATTTGTATTATTTTATTACATATAATCCTTAAACATAATACATTGTTTGTGTCTATAATAACACAGGGAAGTAAGGCTGCTGAGATATTTATAGCTATTATGGCAGATAATTACAGGACATACGGCTGTTAAACATTAAATGCAACTCTGAATAAATAAAAAGTACATTTTATGCATAAAATGAGTTTTGTTATTAAAAAGAAATAGAATTGCTGTTAAAATGCAGATTGTTACTGTTAATATCCAATTATTATTGAGATTATTTATCACGGGGGGGTGGGGTTCAGTGTACATTTTGCCCACAGAACATTCCAGACCTATAGATTATCGGCACGTATCGGAACTGAAGAACATAGTTACACCAGGCCTTAATGTGAAGCTCTCACTCAGATATTTTTTTCCTTTGAGGGTGATGTGTGTGTGTGTGTGTGTGTGTGTGTGTGTGTGTGTGTGTGTGTACAGACGGTCCTCGAGTTACGATGGTTCGACTTATGATTTTTCGATCTTACGATGACGAGAGTGGTACGATAAAATTTGTAAAAATATAAAACATTTCACGCAGCAGGCAGAAGCGTTAGATTATACGTTGGATGCCCAGCTGGGATGAGCGTATCTCTCGCCCTGTGATATGCCTCAGTGTGTGGGGTTTTTTTTGTTTGTTTTAAACAGCAATTTTACTGCTAAAAGCATTTCTTCCAAGCGCCCAAGTATGTTTCCTGCTGGTAGTAAAAAAAGAAGAGGAAAGCCATCAGTTTAGGGCAGAACATTATTTTTTTTTTATCGGCATGAAGCAGGAAAGACTGTCACAGTTATAGCACCATCTTCAACTTACGATATTTTTGACTTACCATGGGGTCAAGTAGAGGACTACCTGATTATATTTATATTAAATGATATTTATAATAAAAAAATTGTGTATGTATATATATGTGTGTGTATATATATATATATATATATATATATATATATATATATATATATATATATATATATATATATATATATATATTTATATTTATATACACAGTACAGACCAAAAGTTTGGACACACCTGCTCATTCAAAGAGTTTTCTTTAATTTCATGACTATGAAAATTGTAGATTCACACTGAAGGCTTCAAAACTATGAATTAACACGTGAAATTATATACATAACAAAAAAGTGAACTGAAAATATGCCATATTGTAGGTTCTTCAAAGTAGGCATCAAGAGAATGCCAAGAGTGTGCAAAGCAGTAATCTAAGCAAAAGGTGGCTACTTTGAAGAACCTACAATATGACACATTTTCAGTTGTTTCACACTTTTTTGTTATGTATATAATTCCACATGTGTTAATTCATAGTTTTGATGCCTTCAGTGTGAATCTACAATTTTCATAGTCATCAAAATAAAAATAAAAAAATCTTTGAATGCGAAGGTGTCCAAACCTTTGGTCTGTACTGTATGTATATATATATATATATTAGGGATGCACCGAAATGAAAATTCTTGGCCGAAACCCGAAACAACGAAAGAAATTATGCCAATTATTATTACCATTGCATTTATGGCTATAACTGTGTACTAAACTTACTAAAATCAAGGCATTTCAATTGCATAAATTAATATTAAAGTTTCAAAGAATAAATCAATTACAAATTATGAAAATATACAAATTATCTCATATACAGCATAGCGATCGGAATGTTTGGATTTCAGCTGATAAATTAAACCCGACGTGGAGAAAGTCTTTGCAGACGAAATTTTGGCATTACATGTTTTGCAAATCGCTATCCGTGAGTCTTTATCAGATATACTGAAATACGTCCACACCGCAGACATGTTGTTTTAGACAGGCACGTGCAGGCAGCGGTTTCTGTTTGCGTCATCACAACAAACTGTTTCGAAAACCGAAAATGCACCTTTGGGCCATTTTCGGCCGAAAATTTTCGGTGGCCGAATATTCGGTGCATCCCTAATATATATACACACATATATACACACATATATACAGTGAGGAAAATAAGTATTTGAACACCCTGCTATTTTGCAAGTTCTCCCACTTAGAAATCATGGAGGGGTCTGAAATTGTCATCGTAGGTGCATGTCCACTGTGAGAGACATAATCTAAAAAAAAAAATCCAGAAATCACAATATATGATTTTTAAACTATTTATTTGTACGATGCAGCTGCAAATAAGTATTTGAACACCTGAGAAAGTCAATGTTAATATTTGGTACAGGAGCCTTTGTTTGCAATTACAGAGGTCAAACGTTTCCTGTAGTTTTTCACCAGGTTTGCACACACTGCAGGAGGGATTTTGGCCCACTCCTCCACACAGATCTTCTCTAGATCAGTCAGGTTTCTGGCCTGTCGCTGAGAAACACAGAGTTTGAGCTCCCTCCAAAGATTCTCTATTGGGTTTAGGTCTGGAGACTGGCTAGGCCATGCCAGAACCTTGATATGCTTCTTACAGAGCCACTCCTTGGTTATCCTGGCTGTGTGCTTTGGGTCATTGTCATGTTGGAAGACCCAGCCTCGACCCATCTTCAATGCTCTAACTGGGGGAAGGAGGTTGTTCCCCAAAATCTCTTAATACATGGCCCTGGTCATCCTCTCCTTAATACAGTGCAGTCACCCTGTCCCATGTGCAGAAAAACACCCCCAAAGCATGATGCTACCACCCCCATGCTTCACAGTAGGGATGGTGTTCTTGGGATGGTACTCATCATTCTTCTTCCTCCAAACACGTTTAGTGGAAATATGACCCAAAAGTTCTATTTTGGTCTCATCTGACCACATGACTTTCTCCCATGACTCCTCTGGATCATCCAAATGGTCATTGGCAAACTTAAGACGTGCCTGGACATGTGCTGGTTTAAGCAGGGGAACCTTCCGTGCCATGCATGATTTCAAACCATGACGTCTTAGTGTATTACCAACAGTAACCTTGGAAACGGTGGTCCCAGCTCTTTTCAGGTCATTGACCAGCTCCTCCCATGTAGTTCTGGGCTGATTTCTCACCTTCCTTAGGATCTATGAGACCCCACGAGGTGAGATTTTGCATGGAGCCCCAGTCCGAGGGAGATTGACAGTCATGTTTAGCTTCTTCTATTTTCTAATGATTGCTCCAACAGTGGACCTTTTTTCACCAAGCTGCTTGGCAATTTCCCCGTAGCCCTTTCCAGCCTTGTGGAGGTGTACAATTTTGTCTCTAGTGTCTTTGGACAGCTCTTTGGTCTTGGCCATGTTAGTAGTTGGATTCTTACTGATTGTATGGGGTGGACAGGTGTCTTTATGCAGCTAACGACCTCAAACAGGTGCATCTAATTTAGGATAATAAATGTAGTGGAGGTGGACATTTTAAAGGCAGACTAACAGGTCTTTGAGGGTCAGAATTCTAGCTGATAGACAGGTGTTCAAATACTTATTTGCAGCTGTATCATACAAATAAATAGTTTAAAAATCATATATTGTGATTTCTGGATTTTTTTTTTTAGATTATGTCTCTCACAGTGGACATGCACCTACGATGACAATTTCAGACCCTTCGAAGATTTCTAAGTGGGAGAACTTGCAAAATAGCAGCGTGTTCAAATACTTATTTTCCTCACTGTATATATATATATATATATATATTAGTGTGTATGTATATATATGTGTATGTATTTATATATATATATATATATATGTATGTGTATATATATATATATATATATATATATATATATATATATATATATATATATATATATATATATATATATAGTGTGTATATGTATGTATGTATGTATGTATATATATATATATATATATATATATATATATATATATATATATATATATATATATATATATATATACACACAGTACAGACCAAGAGTTTGGACACACCCTCTTATTCAAAGAGTTTTCTTTATTTTCATGACTATGAAAATTGTAGATTCACACTGAAGGCATCAAAATTATGAATTAACACATGTGGAATTATATATGGAATTATATACATAACAAAAAAATGTGAAACAACTGAAAAATATCATATTGTAGGTTCTTCAAAGTAGCCACCTTTTGCTTTGATTACTGCTTTGCACACTCTTGGCATTCTCTTGATGAGCTTCAAGAGGTAGTCACCTGAAATGGTCTTCCAACAGTCTTGAAGGAGTTCCCCGAGAGATGCTTGGCACTTGTTGGCCATTTTGCCTTCACTCTGCGGTCCAGCTCACCCCTAAACCATCTCGATTGGGTTCAGGTCCGGTGACTGTGGAGGCCAGGTCATCTGGCGCAGCACCCCATCACTCTCCTTCTTGGTCAAATAGCCCTTGATGCCTTCAGTGTGAATCTACAATTTACATAGTCATGAAAATAAAGAAAACTCTTTGAATGAGAAGGTGTGTCCAAACTTTTGGTCTGTACTGTGTGATATATATATATATATATATATATATATATATATATATATATATATATATATATATATAATATACACACACACACACTGCCCATCAAAATAAAAAGTCACACACTCAAATATTTAGTTGGACCGTCTTTAGCTTTGATTACGGCACGCATTGGCCCATTGGCCTGAGGCATTGTTTCGATAAGCTTCTGCAATGTCACAACATTTATTCCCACCCAGAGTTGCAGTTTTTTTCATGAAGATCTTGTATTGACTATGGGAGCGTCGGACCTCTGCACAAAGTCTTCTCCAGCACATTTCCAAGATTCTCAATGGGGTTAAGGTCTGGACTCTGTGGTGGCCAATCCATGTGTGAAAATGATGTCTCATGCTCCCTGAACCACTTTCACAATTTGAGCCCAATGAATCCTAGCATTGTCATTTTTAAATATGGCCGTGCCATTAGGGAGGAAATCCATTGATTGAATAACCTGCTCATTCGGTATATTCAGGCAGTCAGCTGACCTAATTTTTGTGGCACATCACCAACTGCAGCAAACCCCAGATCATACCTTCTGAAACAGATTAACATCTTTTTCATGACCACAGGACGTGTTTTCTGACATGGTTGTTTAAAGAATGAGAAGCTTCTCACTGCATCAGGTGGGGTTTAAAAACTTGTTGCCAGCTGAAACATAATCATATCCACGCAGTAATTATCCAATGGGAGGCTCTTACCTATTTGCTTATAAATCCAGGTGGTAACCTTTTTTTGGACGGTCAGCATATATATATATATATATATATATATATATATATATATATATATATATATATATATATATATATATATATAGTGAGGAAAATAAGTATTTGAACACCCTGCTATTTTGCAAGTTCTCCCACTTAGAAATCATGGAGGGTCTGAAATTGTCATCGTAGGTGCATGTCCACTGTGAGAGACATAATCTAAAAAAAAAAAAATCCAGAAATCACAATGTAGGATTTTTTTTACTATTTATTTGTATGATACTGCTGCAAATAAGTATTTGAACACCTGAGAAAGTCAATGTTAATATTTGGTACAGTAGCCTTTGTTTGCAATTACAGAGGTCAAACGTTTCCTGTAGTTTTTCACCAGGCTTGCACACACTGCAGGAGGGATTTTGGCCCACTCCTCCACACAGATCTTCTCTAGATCAGTCAGGTTTCTGGCCTGTCGCTGAGAAACACGGAGTTTGAGCTCCCTCCAAAGATTCTCTATTGGGTTTAGGCCTGGAGACTGGCTAGGCCATGCCAGAACCTTGATATGCTTCTTACAGAGCCACTACTTGGTTATCCTGGCTGTGTGCTTCGGGTCATTGTCATGTTGGAAGACCCAGCCTCGACCCATCTTCAATGCTCTAACTGAGGGAAGGAGGTTGTTCCCCAAAATCTCGCAATACATGGCCCCGGTCATCCTCTCCTTAATACAGTGCAGTCTCCCTGTCCCATGTGCAGGAAAAACACCCCCAAAGCATGATGCTACCACCCCCATGCTTCACAGTAGGGATGGTGTTCTTGGGATGGTACTCATCATTCTTCTTCCTCCAAACACGTTTAGTGGAATTATGACCCAAAAGTTCTATTTTGGTCTCATCTGACCACATGACTTTCTCCCATGACTCCTCTGGATCATCCAAATGGTCATTGGCAAACTTAAGACGTGCCTGGACATGTGCTGGTTTAAGCAGGGGAACCTTCCGTGCCATGCATGATTTCAAACCATGACGTCTTAGTGTATTACCAACAGTAACCTTGGAAACGGTGGTCCCAGCTCTTTTCAGGTCATTGACCAGCTCCTCCCGTGTAGTTCTGGGCTGATTTCTCACCTTCCTTAGGATCATTGAGACCCCACGAGGTGAGATCTTGCATGGAGCCCCAGTCTGAGGGAGATTGACAGTCATGTTTAGCTTCTTCCATTTTCTAATGATTGCTCCAACAGTGGACCTTTTTTCACCAAGCTGCTTGCCAATTTCCCCGTAGCCCTTTCCAGCCTTGTGGAGGTGTACAATTTTGTCTCTAGTGTCTTTGGACAGCTCTTTGGTCTTGGCCATGTTAGTAGTTGGATTCTTACTGATTGTATGGGGTGGACAGGTGTCTTTATGCAGCTAACGACCTCAAACAGGTGCATCTAATTTAGGATAATAAATGTAGTGGAGGTGGACATTTTAAAGGCAGAATAACAGGTCTTTGAGGGTCAGAATTCTAACTGATAGACAGGTGTTCAAATACTTATTTGCAGCTGTATCATACAAATAAATAGTTTAAATATCATATATTGTGATTTCTGGATTTTTTTTTAGATTATGTCTCTCACAGTGGACATGCACCTACGATGACAATTTCTTTCAATTTCTTGCAAAAACTTGCAAAATAGTAGGGTGTTCAAATACTTATTTTCCTCACTGTGTGTGTGTGTGTGTGTGTGTGTGTGTGTGTGTGTGTGTGTGTGTGTGTGTGTGTGTGTGTGTGTGTGTATATATATATATATATATATATATATATATATATATATATATATATATATATATATATATATACACACACACAGTTTGTGTGTAAAACAAATGTTGCATGCCGTCTTATTCTTTCCTGTCTTACATCACGTCCTCATCACTTTTTCCGAACCCTGTTTGTTTGTCTGCATTAAATGTGGGCTTTCATTTGCAATCTGTATTTTTTTCTTCTTTTTTTGTGCTTGTTCTTAATTTGGTTGTTATTTCATTTTTTTAGTTGATGTCTGGTCTGTTGGCTGCATCATGGCCGAAATGGTCAGAGGCAGTGTGCTGTTTCCAGGCACCGATCGTATCCTTACCTGAACTTCATTGTTGTACCATTTGTGTGTTGGTATTTTCTGTCTTTTATATTTTTGTTTTTGGTTCAATCCCAGTCTATGTTCTTGTATTACTAGTAAGTGGGAACTACGGATGGACAGTTTATAGTGAGTATGTTCACTGACTCTTGGTGTAGACTACAGGTTTTTTTTCAATGTAACTGAGACAGTTCCTTATACATGAGGCACAGGAAAAGGAGAAACTTTGGAAGAAGGAGTTGTTGACCCTGGGGTGCTGTGAAATTGCCTAGAACTAGTACAAGCTTGTTTCGAACCCCTTGCGGTCTGTTACAATGAAGCAGTGCAGTGTTGCACAATGATCGTTCTATTCATTTATTCCTTTTATAAGAATAGTGATGGTGTGATTGCTGCGCAAAAGGAATTTCCTGGAATGATATTGTCCCGTCTGCTCATGGGTGCATCATTTTAAAGAAACGCCGCCTTCTCGACGTCCGCCCGTGCTCAGTCACCATTCAGAGACCCTTCCATTCTGCTCTGCTTGGTGTCTTTCTCCTTTTTTAATTTTTTGTTGGCTTTGCCAGACTGGAACAGAGTGCACTAATTAGTCCCATCAGCTGCAGGTATAGTCTTACCACTCGTTCTGTCTTGTTCCCCCTCCACTCGCGAACCACTGACGCACAGCTCAACAGAGCGATGTTGGGGGATGGCATGGCAAGGGCTCCTCACCAATAACAGCCTCGATTATTCTCTGGCATGCGGGTGGTTCAAACACCACCTCGTGACTTCATTTTTTAAAGCTGAGCCCATTTTTTCGGGACACAATCATGGCGTCCTAACCAGTAATGAGGCAGCGAAATCCCTTTGCGCAACACTCACACCATCACTATTGCTGTAAACGTCTTTAGTCTTAAAAGCACACTTCTGCACTGCTCCATGGTTAACTAAGGATCAAAATGAGCCCTCACTGGTTCCAATCAATCGCCAAACTCCTAGTTCCGAAATTTCCCGTTTCCCTACGGCACAGAAAATACCATTTAGTAGATAATGCACCCTGAACATTTCATCATGAATTCAAAAAGGTTCCAGTATTATATGAAGATGACCATTAATATTAGATGTTTCAATCTCTAATGAGCAAGTCAGAGGTGACTCTGAGAATAAAACCTCCCTGAGATGACATGTGGAAGAAGCTACTATTAAAATTGTAAGTAACGTAGCATGTGCCTTCTGGTGCAGAAGTGAATTATACACCAAATTGTGTGTTTATTGCATAATTAAATGCAGTGTGTTTTACCTGATCAAGTGGTCAGATAAAAGATCAACCCAAGAGTGACACAATCTCAAAAGCAAAGAACAAACCAACACAATATCACTCTGGACATGCCAGGAACTGGTCTTCTGAACCATACTTTGCTTTGGAGGAGGGCTATGTGGAGGTGCACACTCAGGTGAGTGTGTATGCTGGGAAATTCCAATTGGGAGGAACCAGACAAAAAGGAAACCTCTGGAAACCTTCTGGAAAAATAATTGTTTGCTGCTCTATTCACCATATTTTCAGGTGCCAAAATATGGTGAATATATGACTTGAAATTTTTGAAAAAACTTTTTTTTATTGAATTTTTTTTTTTATCAGGATAGCATGGTTAGCTAGAGTACGTAAAGGGAACCATTTCGTATGAACTGTACAACACATATCGATTATCGAAGGTTTTGTTATACTATAACAGTTAGAATAGCATTGATTGTTATTGCAAACTCAAGGGTTGGGACATCTATTCGGTGACGAGATGTGTGACCAGTTCTCGAAGTTGATGTGTTGATAGCAGGAGAAATGATTAAGGATTTGAAAGAAACGAAGAAGGAAACTTGCTTTTTTTTTGGGCGGGTCAGAGCGCAAGGTCAGCAATGATACTGCGCCCCTGGAGCCCTGAGAGTTAAGAGCCTGGTGAAACCAGAGCTTGAAACCCTGACCTTCCGATTAGTAACCCAGAGCCTTTATTACTGAGGTACCACCTCCTCAATTAGATGAGGGCCAAACATCTAGACGTCAGGAACAACTGCACCTGCCAAACAGCATGTCTTGTTGGATGTTCTTGGAGTTCAGTGGATACCTACCAAAGCAGCAGGGTCAGAGGCACACAAGGCTCATTGATGTGTTTGGAGAGTTAATGGCAATCTGGTCCAATACCAAAAAAGAACTGCTGTGTAGCAGAAGGTGCTGAAAAAAAGCTAAATCTGGTGCCGATAAAGAGTCAGAACACATGCATCACAACTCCGGAGCTTTTAAGCGTCTAGGGTGTCCATGCAGATCTTGCGCACCACCGAAAACCTGAGTAAAGAAAAAAGGTGGCTTGGTCATTTTCTTTTACATCATGTAGATGAACCGGGTCTGGGGAAACCAGGACAGCAGGATGCACTATGGGATGAAGGTGGAGGCGGTGTGAAGTTCTGGGCAATGGATTGTTGGAAATCTTTGAGTGGAACAATATTCTTCAATGGCAGAGGCCTGTTTCAGCTGGATAATGCTCCCTAATACAAACATTATTCTTGAATAGTTAGATTAACATCGCATGTCGACCTCAAAATTTCTGTCTAATGAAGCATCTGTGGGATGTGCAGGACAAACAAGTCTGATCTGTTGAGTCTATTAAGCCAGATACCACAGCACACCTTCAGAGGACTTGTGCAGTCCAGGCCTTAACGAGTTTGAGCTGTTTTGGTGGCACATGGAGGACCTGCATGACATTAGGTGGTTTTAATGTTATTGCTTGTATTGTATACAATACTGGGACAATTAGGATAGTTTGGGCTGGAATCTTTTCACGCATGAATTAGCTGTTAGCTGTTCCAAGACTAATCCCAGCCAAACAGTACGCTTGCTCACGTTTCCTCTTTAACCAAGCGAACTCTAGATATTGACCAGTGGAATAAGGTGATCGAGCAGCTAGGCACGCCGTCTCAGGAGTTCATGATGAAGCTGAACCAGTCTGTAAGGACCTACGTGGAAAACAGACCCCGATACGCAGGGTACAGCTTTGAGAAGCTTTTCCCCGATGTTCTCTTCCCTGCTGACTCTGACCACAACAAGCTGAAAGGTAAGAGTTTAAAACCGGTCCCAGCATGCACCAGGTTACATAATATGAACTGAGAACTAGTTTAACATGGGGGTTTGTTAGTATATAACAAGATGCTTTACACTGCTTCATGTTTTAGAATCATTGTTTATCGTATTTTTCTTCAAAGCCTTCTAGAGGTACTTCTTTGCAGACGGATTATACAAAGAAAATCCATAAAACTTGACCAAATTGATTTTGTCATTTTGACTTGTGCTTTTAACTACCTGCAGCAAGCCAAGCTCGAGATCTTCTGTCCAAAATGCTGGTTATAGACGCATCCAAGCGGATCTCTGTGGATGAGGCCCTGCAACATCCCTACATCAACGTGTGGTATGATCCAAGTGAAGTTGAAGCGGTATGCATTCATTCTTTTTTATTCTGGTTTGCTTTGTTTTTTTCCTGAATAAACTGGCAGATTAGCGTAGAAGAGATATTTTGAATGACTAACTGAATAATCTAATAACTAACTGATTGACCAGCTAACTGACTAATGAACTGGCTGATTTACTCACTAACTGACTGATCTACTGAATGACTTAATAACCTACCTCCTGCTGACTTACTGATCCACTGACTGACGGCTTCACAGACTTATTGATCTGCTGACTGACTTCTCTGACAAACAGACTGACTGACTGCTCTACTGACTAACTGATATACTGACTGACTGATCTTCTGATTTATTGACCTACTGACTGATAGACAGATTTTTTAATTTCCCAATTACTGACTGACTGACCTTCTGACTAATTCGTCTACTGACTTACTGATATATTGACAGACCGACTGACTGGTCCACTGATGGACTGACCAATGTACTGACTGACCTACTGACTGACTGATTCACTGACATAAAGACTGGCTTGCTGACTGACATACTGTCTAACTGATCTATTGACCGACTGACTGACACTGGGTGACTGATGTGCTGACTGACTGGTCTACAGATCTACTGACTGAATGACTGATCTACTGTCTTACTGATTAATGTATTGACCTACTGACTGTTAGACTAACTGATATACTGACTGTCTGACTAAGTCCCATTGTTAAGTCTAGCTCCCCTGAAAAAAGTAATATGTGCCCAGTCAGATTTAAGGAGGGAAAGCTGATCTAAACATTACTACTGGATTCTCCATTATACTATATATATAATACATTTTAAAAACACTCAATTGTTGTTTCCGGGTTTTTTTTGTTTGTTTGTTTGTTTTAGCCTCCACCGTTGATAACCGACAAGCAGCTGGATGAGAGGGAACACACTGTAGACGAGTGGAAAGGTGATGATTTTTATTTTCAGCTGTAGTGTTCATGAGAAATAAAGAAAACTGGAACTTTTATTGTGGATATTTGTCAAACCGAAGACACACAATAATAACGAAAGGATCCAAATATTACTTTTTTGATCAAATTACATCAATTTTAAACTTCAGTAAGTGTTTGTGGTCCAAACTCTAAAGTATCTTTTAAAACCTTCTGCTTCCTTATCAGAGCTGATATATAAAGAGGTGCTGGACTGGGAGGAACGCTCGAAAAATGGCGTCATCCGCGGACAGTCGGCTTCAGTAGGTAAGTTTAACCCCGACGATCTACTAGTGGAACTTTATATGTTCTAATTCTGAACTGTCCCATGTCTCTACCGGCTAAGGGGACCTTGACGTAAAAAAAAAAAAACGTGTGTGTGTAGAGCGGGGAAAATAAGTATTTGACACATCAGCATTTTTATCAGTAAGGGGATTTCTAAGTGGGCTATTGACACAAAATTTCCACCAGATGTAGCCATCAAGCCAAATATTTAATTCATACAAAGAAATCAGAACATTTAAGTATAGAAGTTGAGTCATAATCAATAAAGTGAAATGACACAGGGAATAAGTATTGAACACATGAAGATAACAAGGTGCAAAATGGCATAGAAAGCCAGGAGATCACCTGAAATCTGTCAGTATTGAGAGAGAAACCCTGCCCCCTAACAGTACTAATTGATATTAGCTGCTTTAGTCCTAATTGCTTTAGTCCTTTATAGGCTTCTCATTACCCAGGAGGCACACAGGAAAGACTTCATGATGGGTAAAAGCAAAGAACTCTCTTAAGATCTTCGTAATCTTATCGTTGAAAAGCATTTAGATGGGAATGGTTATAGGCGCATTTCCAGAATGCTGAATGTTCCTGTGAGCACTGTGGGGGCCATTATCCGGAAATGGAAAGAGCATCAGTTCACCATAAACCGGCCATGATCAGGTGCTCCACGTAAGATCCCTGTCCGAGGAGTCCAAAGAATAATTAGGAGAGTTCGCCAAGAGCCAAGAACCACTCGGGCAGAACTTCAGGAAGACCTTGCATCAGCAGGTACTGTTGTTTCAAAGAAAACTATAAGCAATGCACTGAACCGCCATGGCATCCATGCACGCTCACCACGCAAGACTCCGTTGCTGAACAAAAAGCATGTTGAGGCTCGGTTAAAGTTTGCGAAAGAGCATTTGGAGAAGCTTGTGGATTATTGGGAGGCTATAGTATGGTCAGATGAAAGCAAAATTGAACTTTTGGGCAGTCATTCTACACACCATGTTTGGAGAAGAAATGGCACTGCCCACCACCCCAAGAACACCATACCAACAGTTAAGTTTGGGGGTGGAAGCATCATTGTTTGGGGCTGCTTTTCAGCAAGGGGTACTGGCAGACTTCATATTATTGAAGGCAGAATGAATGGAGAAATGTACCCGGACATTCTGGATAAAAATCTGCTGCCATCTACCAGAAAGCTGAAAATGAAAAGAGGGTGGACATTTCAGCAAGACAATGATCCCAAACACAAGGCCAAGGAAACAAAGAAGTGGTTTTAAAGAAAGAAAATCAAGTTGCTTAAATGGCCCAGTCAATCACCTGACCTACATCCCATCCAAAATCTATGGAGAGAACTGAAGATCAAAGTTCATAAAAGAGGCCCAAGGAACCTTTAAGATTTAAAGACCATTTGTGTGGAAGAATGGGCCAGAATCACTCCTGAGCAATGCAGACGACTGGTCTCTACATACAAGAGGTGTCTAGAAACTGTAATCACCAACAAAGGCTTTTCTACAAAGTATTAAATAAAGTGTGTTAAATACCTATTCCCTGTCATTTCACTTTATTTTTTATGACTCAACTTCTATACTTAAATGTTCTGATTTCTTTGTATGAATTCAATATTTGGCTTGGTGGCTACATCTGGTGGAAATTTTGTGTCAATAGCCCACTTAGAAATCCCCTTACTAATGCTGATGTGTCAAATACTTATTTTCCCCACTGTACATGGACACAGTATCTCAGAAAAGTCTCACATTTCAGCAAACATTTGAGTATTTTTTCTCAAAGGACAATATTATAAAAATTACACTTGGATATATATGAGAGTAGTCAATGTGCAGCTTGTATAGCAGTACAGATTTAATGTCCTCTGAAAATAACTTAACATACAGCCATTAATGTCAAAACAACTGGCTACAAAAGTGAGTACACCGTAAGTGAACATGTCAAAACTGTGTCCAAGGTATCAATATTTTGTGTAAGCACCATTGTTATGTAGCACTGCTTCAATCCTTCTGGGCATGGAATTCACCAGAGCTGCACAGGTTGTTGCTGGGATCCTCTTCCACTCCTCCATAATGACATCACATAGCTGCTAGATGTTAAACACATTGCTCTTCTCCACCTCCTGCTTGAGATTCCCCACAGGTGCTCAATAGGGTTTAGGTCTGGAGACATACTTGGCCACTCCTACGCATTCAGCTTCCTTATCAAGGCAGTTGTCATCTTGGCGTTGTGTTTGGGGTCGTTATTATGTTGGAAATCTGCAGTTCGGCCAAGTTTCTGAAGGGAAGGCATCATGTTCTGCTTCAGAATGTAACAGTACATGTTGTAATTCATGTTTCCCTCAATAAACCGCAGCTGCCCAGTTCCAGCAGCCACCACTACTGTAGGCAAGAAACATTTTTTTTTGGTTCTCCTCACCAGGGTGTTATCACACAAGCTGGACACCATCTGAGCCAAAAAAGTTTATCTTAGTCTCATCAGTCTCATTACTCTCAAAAACATGAACATGATGAATAGGACATGTGACTTTACCTGTTTACATGACGTACGGCTGTTATCACTTAGGGTGCACTCACTTTTGTTGCCAGCTATTTTGCTAATAACTTATGGCCGTATGTGAAGTTTATTTTTTGGAGGGACTGATTATCTCTTCGTCATGGCACCTGTTGTATGTGGGATATATTTGGCAGAAAGTTGACATTTTTGTACGTGGGGGCGAAGGCTGACCCATGTGGGACGATCCACCAGACAAGCTACTGTATGTCAAATTGCTGAAGAAGTAAATGCTGTTGATGCTCGACGAGTCACGACTGTTTTGGCAGCAAAAGGGGACGAACACAATGTTAGGCAGGTGGTCAGAATGTTAAACCTGATTGGTGACCATAAAGCTTTTATACTGGTGCATATCATCTACTGGTCTAAATCTGTTTCTATCTTTTGATCATTTGATTTCATTCTCCTTTCCCAGGCCTTTATCTTAGCTGAGAAACCCATTCATATCCTGTCTTTGGTTAGAAAGTCTACTGCTAACCCTAACCCTAACCCTAACCCTAACGCATTGCTTTATTCCTTCTTTCTATTTCGTAGCACAGGTGCAGCAGTGAAGAGCGCCTCCTAGCACAACTCCACATCTTTACTCATCCTCCGTGTCCACCATCCTCGCATTGTCCTCAGGGACAGAAAGCAGCTTGGAGACTTTGCGCTCCTCTTCCTCCATCCGGGCCAGTTGGCTGCTGCAGTTGACCATCACCCGTTCTTCTCGCCTCCTCGATGTTCCTCCATCTAATTTTTTTTTCTTTAAGACTATTTCTTTTTTTGTCACGGGGAAAAAGTCCAGAGTAAGGTGGGATTTAATTTTAAATTTTTTTTTTTTAAAGGCACCTTAAGAAGCTTTTAAACCAAACCAGCATTACTTTGGTTGCTTTCTTTTTATAATAGGGACTCGAATTTCACGTCAGACTTGAACCTTCAGCCGCATCTCCTCCACATTCGATTGTGCAGTAAACTTTGAAATGGGTTGAAGATGCTTCGAATATCAAGATCGCCATGAGTTTAGCAGAGCGGCGTTCGCTCGTTAAAAGTCTCGGCTCTTCTATTCGGGGACTGACTTCGAGTTTTTCGAGAATTTCCAGAACGCCTGTTCGATACGCAAAAACTTTCTGGCACGACGTAACGCCGAGATCAGGTCATAACGCGTTTATTCGGCTCTTTCACAACGATTTTACGACGGCTTATTTATGATAGGCATTTTAACCTACTTTAACATGTCCTCTCTCTCTTCTTCTTTTTTCTTTTTTTCGCGGTTGATTTTGCGACTTTATCGATGCCATTGTGTTCCACAGAGGCCTCTGTATGTGATTTATACTGTGCAGGGTTCGAGGTTATAATCGAAACTACAGTAAAGGGTAAATTAAAGATGATGATGATGATGATGATGATGATGATTATTAGCGGTCTTTAGCGCTTTGTACAGCTTAGCCCCTGGAATGCCATAAGGCTCATGTCAGGGTTATTTTTATTTTATGGTAAATATTAGACAATTTGTGAAACCATATTTACAATTTAAGGTCATATCGCTAAATGACACAATGCATTCTGGGTAGTCGGTGCCAGCTAGAAGGTAAACACGATCGATTGCGGTGCATTATGGGACTTTGAGAGTGCACTGGGAGTTTACACTGGGAGATTCCAGTGAAGCGTACAAATAGATGAGAAGTTCTGAGAAGATGGCGGCGAAGGAATAATGTAGGATCAGACTGCCACGTAAAACAGTTAATACCTTGGTACTCTTCGGGAAATTCGTTCCGGAACTCGTGCTGAAACTGACGAGTTCCCGAACAAGTCTTTTTTTTTTTAACAAAATGCAGTTCTGTACTGTATAAAGAAAATGCTTAAAGGCATGATTTAGGCTTAAAATGCACAGAAAGAACAAAAGAGAACGCCATACCACCGTTAACTAAAATGAATCTTCATGCATGTGTTTTGCCACGAGACTAAAGCGCTCATGCGAGGAGTACCGGGGTATTACTGTATTTCATCGCTTACATATCATTATTCAAATCCGCCATCAGTAACCTCTGGATGCTATCGTTACTGCGATTTTTTATTAAAAAAATGTTTTTTTTTAAACAATAACCTGAATACTCACACCTCCATTAACCACCGTTCACGCCAGTCAAGCCGACAGTGACATGAGCAGCACGAACATCAGCCGGGGAATAGAAAAAGACTGTAAAATTCATTAAATTCCTAATAAACGTGAAAAGACGACACTGTAGTTGTAGACATTACGTGGAGGGTTTGTTAAGGTTGAATACAATCTGTATATAATGTTAGTTAAGGGACTCTTTCAAGAAAAAGTGTTACCATAATCCTTTTTTTCTTGTGAAGGTGAAAAGGTTTGATGTTTTTTCAGCACAACTCCCCCGAAGCGTTTCTTGCCCCTCGTTCGGAAACTTGGCACCAGATCGATGTGATCTGCAGATCCGCAGCTCGAGCTGTAGCGAAGTTGAATCCTAAACTTGGAGTTCTTTTCATGTCTCTTATGAAAGTGCCTGTCATTCATTTGCAAAGAAAAAAAAATCTTGGAAGAACAGATTACGGTCTCGTTTGACGTTCGGAGTGTGTTTTTACATTTTTTTTTATGTAGTGCGATCGATTCGGAGTGATGGATGGGTAGATGGGTAGATGAAGTGATGGATGGGTAGATGAAGTAATGGATGGCTAGAGGGATAGATGGATGGATGGAGTGATGAAGGGATGGAAGCAGGACGTATCGATGTAGTTTGTGAACGATGACTATCCATTTGGTAGGTTTGAAGAAAAGCTCATGTCCATGTGGTGCTGAAGGTCTTCGGTCTTGTTCCAGAATGTAAAAACGTTCTTGATGGTTCACGTACGTGGTGACTGACAGGAAGTACCGAACAGGAAACGATGTGAAGCGGCCAGCTGGCGAATTCTCCGCCTCGATAATGGCGCAGGGGTTTTTTTGCAGTTAGCTTTCTGTTCTTTGTCACGTTTTTGTTCAAAGTGCTCTTATCTTCCTTTGGCCAGCATTTGATTATTTTTTTTTCTTTATGATGAAATTTGCGTTTTCTTTTTCTAATGTGATTACGCAATCACATTACAAACACCTTCTAATCCTGATTCAAGTACACCTTGATCAACTACCTCACTCAAAATTTCTACAACTTCCTGTATTTTTTAGTTGCCCATTAGGTATCCGGGATGTGCGCATACAAATTCCTTATTTATTTATTTGAAAGTTTGTCGATAGTTCGGGGAAAAAAAAAAGCGTCTAGTTTTGTACAGTATGTATATTTCACGTAGTTAAAAAGGACTGTAATGTACAATTTTGGTCTTTTTTTTTTTCTTTTTTTTTTTTTTTTCTTTTTTTTTTTTTTAACAGTTCATGTGCAATACCCTCTGCTCTGTGTGCTTACTTGTAACTGTATCTAGCTACAATATGTTAGCTGTGTGTTCCCCGAGGTAGAGAACTGTTAGGTACTGTCAAATTCAGTTCATGTCAAATTTCAGCTCAAATGAATGAATTTAGATTCTTTTATTGTAGTTTTTTTTTATTCAGTTCTTTATTTTGTGTCACAAAAACTGATGTGGAACTAGACAGAGGTGTATAATGTACATGGATAATGGATCGTTTAAGGCTAAAAGACTTTAAAGTAAAAAAAAAAAAAAGAATCCCCAAAAGCCTACTGGTGTAAGCTGGGCTGTAATTTTTGTGAGCAATACTGGCAATGCAAAATCCTGACTCCGTGTGCTAATTCCTGCATATGGACGTGACTCAGAAGTGCACTACTAGAATAAATGCACTGGGAACGCACCAAGCCAATGTTTAAAAACATGTACTGCAAATAAAATACTTCTGTTGGAATCTTGTTTGTTTTTGATCATTTTTTTTCTTTTTGCTCATTTGCATTTGAAATTATGGCTTTTGGCAAATGCCCTTATCCAGAGCACCTTAGAATGATCTTATTTGTACAACTGAGCAAGGATTAAGGGCCTTTCTCAGGGGCCCATCAGTGGCAGCTTAATGGTGGTGGGATTTGAACTCACAATCTGCCAATTAGAATTCAAAGGTCTGAGCTTCTTCCCAAAAAACTCATCAGCACGGATTCAAAATTTCGCCCACTTTCCTTCTTCTGTATTCATTACAGGTATATAATACACACCTGTAATATGGACAAATGTACTGGTGCACCTGACTTTTCCAGCCATTTGTTGTTCTTCCACAAAGTTGGGTAAACACTTTGTCTGTGTGAAATTTACCCCATAGACATCTGCATTGAATTTTCCCTTCATTAGAACTAGGAGACCCATACCTGTTCCAGAAGATATTGTTTGGAGTGAAAGATCTCCTCCTGTAGAGCCCCAACCTTATTGAACGATGAATTTGAACCTGCATCAGTACCTGACTTCACTAACACCCTTTTGGGAGAAGGAGCACAAATCTCCATGAAATCTACTGAAACATCTTTCTAGAAGTGTGCAGCTTATGATGACTGCAAATGAGGACCACATTTTTAAGGATTTTTTACAGACTCTCTCATCCAGTGATACTATAAATTGAGCAGTGGCAGCTTATGTCCACATTAACACATTTTTGTTTGAAAACGCATATTTTTTCTCTGTTTTGGCCTTCTGTCCACACTGAGATGATGGTTTAAGTCAATGAAAACAGCTTTTTTAAAACACTCTTCACAGAAGTACAAAAGTTTGTAAGTTTGCAGAAATGGCAGGTGGAAGCATCTTACAATTAACTCGGTGAGCGTTTTTTGATGTTTCGGTCTGGAAGAGCAACGTTTGGAAAACCATCAAGTGGACACGGATCGTTTGTAGACGTAAACGCCATCAAATGTATCCGGATTAGTGTAGACCTAGCCTTAGTGCTGCTAGGATTTGTACTCACAATCTTTTGATCAGAAGTCCAACTATGTCCCACTGGGCTATCCCTTACCTGTATCTGAATCCTATGGTCAGGTGTCCACAAACTTGTGTATTTATCTATGTTTACACTTTATCCTCAAATTGTTTGATTTATTCATTGAGAATCCATAAAAAATTACCTATAAAAACAAGTCTGTTTTCCAATTTTCCATTTAATTGCACGTATTTGTGTACAGATACATAGCACCACACCAACTGGTCAGCGATTCCCGAAATATGAATTACACATAAGCACATTGAAATTTATTGTGTATGACATGATAATACTTTCAGAAATCCTAAAGAAAATGTTCGAATGAATCCAGAAACAGACGTGTGTGAGAAGCTAGAGCAACAGTGCAAAAAAAAAAAAAAATTTGTTGTCAATATGGCCGTGTGTCATATCCGTCATCGACTGCTCCTATATCAAGTAGAACAAAACGCTTTATATGTGTTTTTTTCTTACAATAGTAATTCAATTCAGTGCCTGATTAGAAAACACACCCAACATGAAACATACAGACCGCAATCCCTATCAAATAAATCCGAAATTTCAATAAACCAACCAACACAGTGAACACATTCTAGTAACATTTATATTAATGACCTCTTAATACTTTCTTAATTATCGCATCAAGTTTCCGTGTTTTGACTTTAAATCTCACATTTGAATATAATACACCACATTTCCAGTTTTAATTCCGAATCCGCTCAAGCAATCCAGGTGATTCAACACAAAACCTTAACAAAGGCACTGTCAATACAATTCTTCCTTTTTTTCCAGGGCAGATGTCATGCCTTAATGTTCGCAAACCAAATAATACCAGCTCTTTATATAGGCTTTGGTTATGAGTGATCTTTAAATGTTGCATTCGTAGTAGATTTTTTTTTTTCCACCTGGACTACAAGCTGGAGGTGTAAACATCTGGTGAAACAGCCTGGTATGAACTGGCAACCCTAACATCCACAGTGATACATTGGAGACATGTCCATCCATACATAATCGTTCATCCTATAGGTCCTGGTTGAGACAATCAACAAACATGAGGTTAGAGAAATAGTTCTGGAATAAACATGGAATTTCAGTCCACGCACTTCTAGAGTCTAGACCTGAGGAAATGCAAAGACTGTGCTGCCCAAAGTTGCCACACAGACTGCTTCTTGGACAAATTCCATCACGTCCTAAACAACACCGAAACTAAATGTCACTCGTTCTGGTGAGAGCCAGGTCACCAAGTGTAGAAAAGAAGTCCTCCATCTCTTTTTCCAGGAGCCGGTTCCGGTTCTCGGCATCCTCCCGGGCTCGTTCCGAGTTCCTCAATTTGATTTCCAGCATTTTGTGTTTCTTGTGTTCCTGTTCCATGTCATGCTGTAATCTTTCCATTTGGCCACAGAGCAGTGCGCTTGATTCTTCCAGCCTGCACAAAAAAAAAGGAATGAAGGAAACAAGTTGTCATATTGAGGGAGACAACGTACGATTTTGTTCATTTCAGGCTACATTCACATTAATCCAGATGTATCAGAAACAGTATTTTTTGTTTTTGTTTTAGAATGTTCTTATTTACATTGCCTTTTTTAAACGTTTTCCAAAAACTGTTTATCCACATACCGAAAAGCTTAAAAAACCACTCATGTCCCTATACTGTGCAATGACGTACAAAGGTAAAAACTGTTGACTTGATTTCGTTTTCAATAATAATTACTTTAATTCTGTCAAGGCGTTTAATATTTATGCCATTTGGCAGATGCTTCTATCCAGAAGCACTTACAATTATCTCATTACACAAACAAGCAGTTAAGGGGTTAAAGGTCTTGCACAGGGGTCCGATTTGAGAATTTCAGAGGTGAAATTTGAATTCCAAGGCCTGAGCTACTTCCCAAAAAAAGCTCAGGTTTGTTGTTTAAAATTGTTGTAGCGGGTATTAATTTAGGTGAGCATTTCTTTAAAAGCTTAATTTTCGCTTCTCAAGCATGCCATCCAGGTGTATATGGAAGGCCAAAATGTAGAGAAAAAGATGCATATTTAACCAAATTAATGTAAAGGTAGCCTTCATTTGGGATACAACCACAGAAGACCATAAGTGTAAGACTTACTTGTTGATTCTGGTTTCATAAACCAGTTTCTGACTGGTCAGCTCTTCTTTCAGTGCAGCAACCACACTGGCCAGTGATGGACTTTCATCAGTGTCTTCTGCCATGACTGTGATGACTGGCACTATATTGTGTATATTGGTGTCGCTGCCGCAGTTTGACACCATGTTGCCAATAGCATCCTCTTGCTCAATGTCATTTACGTCATCTACAGTCGGTCCTAGCTCCACAGAATTTTCAGTATTTTCAGATTCTGTCCTGATGTCTGCTTCTAAGATTTCACTTCCTGCTATTGAGATCTCACAAGACATGGTTGACCGAATGCTTTCTTCACCAGGAACATCCCCAGGACTTGACGTGTAGGTAACATTGTCATAGGTTGACAGTCTTTGGGATGACCCAGTATCCTTTGCACGTTCACCTGTAGAAGTTCGACGATGCCCTCTTAATGACGAGAGTCCGTTCATGAGCCAGTTTCCACTGGTGACATTGGCAACATCTGCTGAGGGACCGGCATTTTTGGCAGGTTGTGGTCTTGGTGTGGAACCTTTGAAAGTATATTTCCAGGAAGGTATCGTTTTGGCTTGCTTGCTTGGACTGATGGCTGTCTCAGCTTTTCCTTGGGGGGCTGATTTAGGTGACGAGCTTGTCGGGATTCCGTCTAGGGATGAGGTACTGCTGCTGCTAGGGTTGTCACTAGTGTTGGGGTTCTTTCCAGGAGGGGTCAGGCTTTGGAGATCTTCCTCAGAGATCCAGCCGACAAGGTTGGACTGCTGGTGCTGTTGGCACTGTGATCTCCCCTCCATGGAAACTTCCAGTGCTTCAAACTCCTGGTCAGGGTACAGCTGTTCATGCTTGCTGATGAGGACAGTCATGAGAATCTGGACCAGAGACGTACCTAGCCAAATGTGATTAAAATGTAACTCAGGAGCTTTATTTTCATACTCTCAACAGATTACTGATGCACCATAAATTGATGCCCAAAGTCGTACCTTCCATGATTGCTACCGGGTCCTCCATTTTAGGACGAAGAATATTTGGCACAAACACAGTGGCCAAATTCTGTACACTCATTTTGTTTTCGCCAGAGTGTGACTGTACTTCGTAGAGAAACCTGAAAGTTTAGACACAATAAATATTTTACCAGTCTGGGAGAAGAGAGGGTCACTAGTAATTACTGAAGCCTTTACTGTAGACATACTTGCAGATATATTTTAGGAGGTTGTAGTTAGCAGAGGGAAGTGTCTTCACTTGATGAATTAATTCCTGCAGCCCCTGTAAATAGTGGTCACAAATGTTGATCATGCATCCAAAGGTTTATTCCACTGCAGCAGTGTGTACATAATACCACAAATGACGAAGCATTGCAACTTGTTGGTTAAAACTTGTTTGGTTAAAGAGGACAGTTTTGGCAAAGTGTTAGGGGAAAGTTATTACTTGCCTCATCTTCATCTTTGGCCAAAAGCTGAGAACAAGTAAGGAAATCATCATACTTGCAGAAGGGGATGACCGGCTCAGGCAGCTCTCTGAGGTAGAGCTTCAGCAGGGATGCCACAGTGTGGACATCAGTGTTGCTACAAACCATCAAAGCATTAGTCATAATAGTGTTTAGCCACGTAAGTTAAATTTTAAGTAACCATTTTATCCCTAGCATCAGGGTTAAAAAATGTAATCTAAGTATGTTGAAGAACACCATGAACACACAGTCACACAATCAAACCAGTGGGCAACTTGGGGAAGTGGTAGCTCAGTGGTTAAGGCTCTAGGTTACTGATTGGAAGTCTGGAGGTTCAAGCCCAAGTAATGCCAATCTGCCAATCTTGTGCCCTTTAGCAACTAACTTTATGGGCAAATATCAGACATCTAGTATTGTTTTGGTCCCCCTTTTGGTGGCAAAAGAGTCCTGACTCGTTGAGCTTTAACAGCATTAACGTCTTCAGCAGTTTGAGCTACAGTAGCTTGTCTGTTGTATCGGACCACAGGGGCCAGCCTTCGCTCCCCACATGCATCATCGAGCCTTGTCCACCCTTGGTGGCCACACTTGGACACCCCACAAGAGCTGCAGTTTAAGAGATGCTATCACAATTTGACCCTCATCAAACTCACTCAATCCTTATGTTTGCTAATTTTCACTGCCTCTAACACATCAACTTCAATGACAAAAATTGTACTTGGTGCCTAATACATCCCACCCACTAGCAGGTGCCATGATAAAGAAATAATAAGCATTATTCACTTCACCAGACATAATGTTATGCCTGGTCTGTGTATGTGGCAACAGTGCAAAACTCCACATAGACGATGAACCATTATGAGGATCTAACATCTAATATCCAATATACAGGATGTCATATCTTTTTATTTTATGGTTATCCAACTGTAAAATTCATTTCAACATATCCTCAGAATGTTTCGACCAAATCCTGACACAAAGGACCGACATGCATGTACTAACATGCAAAAAATATCCCGTACCTGTCAAACTGAGGTTTCTCTCCACAGTCAAATGCATCTTGAAGCTCTTTGACCAAATTGGCCTGGCCTGGCATCCTAAAGAGACCCTCCTCATCGAGTCCTCGCTCGCGAATAAAATTCACACACTGCTCAACTAGAAGCGGAGCAAGCCGAACCCCGAATTTCTTTTCGTACTGAACTGTGTCCTCCAAGCCTTGTCCAAAAATTCCTGTCAAGAATTGGACGAAACAGAAGAAAGCCCATATGACATAGGTAATTAATGCAATGAAGTAGTGACCAATAACATTCGGATGGTATATTTTTGCAATTTATATTTCTAAAGCTTCATCTAAACAGCAATTGAAAAACCTGTTCTTCTCCATTTGAAGTCCAGACCACATTTTTCAAGATACAGCTTGTGTGCAGCACAATCACAGCTTTCATAAACTGGGCAAAAATCATAATAGTTTAAAGAGGAACATAAACTACAAAAGGTCGCTCGTTGTTCAGTTACAAAAAAATGCATATTTTTGATTTTCTTCAACATTTGGTCCCTGGTATCCCATTCCTATGTGCCGCATGGTGCTTGTCTCAATGGGAGAGATAGAAATAGCACACTCTCGCACTCGTTGTCAGTGTTAACGACTCTGTTCTGTCCAAGCTTCAAAGCAGATCTTGAAAAAGGAAAACTTTTACCAAAAATGGATTAAAGATCCAATCCTTATTATGCAACACATCAGTTTGTTCCTTTGAAGAATATCGGTGGCTGGCTTATGAACCCCATGGTGTCAGTGTTTCTATTTCTATTTCTATAGTGGGAAGTTAGAAGCATTCCTGACACTCCATGGTAAGGGAATATCTTTCTGGTCGCTACTTGGAATGTACGCTAAATTTAGTCTTCATGAAATCTACATATTGATGTATTATAACTGTAGTAGGTTAGTAAGTCCAATGGCACAGTTAGATTGGGAGTAATTATACTGTATAAAAAAAGTATTGAGACACCATGAATTTCAAGCCATAAGTGGTTCTTCCCCAAACTCTTCACCCAAAGTTGGGGGCACACAATTGTATAAGCATGTTTGTAGATACTGTACTATTAAATTTACCCAAATCTTTCAGAATGACAATGCATCTGTGCACAAAGCACAAATCTATCTATCTATCTATCTATCTATCTATCTATCTATCTATCTATCTATCTATCTATCTATCTATCTATCTATCTATCTATCTATCTATCTATCTATCTGTCTGTCTGTCTGTCTGTCTGTCTGTCTGTCTGTCTGTCTGTCTGTCTGTCTGTCTGTCTGTCTCCTTGCAGGAGCTAAATGACTACTGATAACATTTTAAATTGTAAACTACATTTTAACCCTCATCAAAAGATCCTCATCAATTGTCACAATCACAGTGGACAATCCTTCCCCAGACCACTAGAGGGCAATTATTCCCTTTTTTTTTTTACTTTCTTCGTTTCTTGAATTTCAGTATTTGCGACTTTCTGTATTTGTCTTCTGTATTTGTATGTGATTTAGTTTCATTGTTTTTGCCCTTGTTAGCTATCAAGTATTGTATCGCCTATTGTGACTGTATGTCATTGTATTTGCATTGCGAGTAGTTTTGCTTTTCAATAACCTTCTCTCGCTTGCTTTGTCTTGCCAGTGTCTAGTCCTTTGTTCTACTTTTCTTCTAGTTTTTCGTTTGATTTTCCATTAGAGGCCCGCTTTACTTGCAATTGATTCCTTGGATTTTTCTGACGAAAGAAACTAGGACAATTTGAACTTTTGGCTCCTTTTTAGTTCATGATCCAATTCAAGCACCTTTCTGTAGATCACAGTGGAACAGTATGTGTGTGCACCAATCTTATATATAGGGAACAGTTTGGGATGCTGAACATCTGATTGTTCAAGTCCCGGCACCATTAAGATGCCAATGCTGGGTCTGTGATCTTGAAAGGCCCATAAACTCAAGTGGTCATTGGGACAAAATGAGAACCTTGTAATATGCTGTCATTAAGAGCATCTAACAAATGCTGTAAATGTACAAATTTCAATTTTATGAATAAAATACAGCCCTGATAAGTGTCCTGTTTATGGCTTAAAATAATCATAATGGAAAGATGATTGTGATTAGGTAAGCAGGTAACCATGTTCTCCAGGTTTTTACCTCCTCCCAAAGGAGCCCATATGACTCGTCTGATGGCCTTCACCCAGTCATCCATGTCATTCTGGGAGTTGGCCATGAGCAGAAAGGTCTCATGGCTCACAGGTGTCTTGTCTTTTTCACCAGCTGCACCTAAGAAAAAAAGAGTATCACAGAATATGTTTGAATGCACTAAACACTTAATACATTTTGAGGTTTGTAGCAATTTCCTTCTATCTATCTATCTTCAAATGACCTACAGCTGTTTTTTTCTACACTTCGAGGGCGAGATCTCTTACAGCTCCAACCCCAAAAACGATACGACATGCAAATAAACCGAATTGATAACCCCAATAATTTTATGTAATGCATTTGGCTATGACATATGAAACAAACGTCAGCACAGACACAGAGTGTGGTCACTGTGGTGAGGGGTTTTGAACAGAATCTGTCCTATGCAAGTGTTACGTTATGCACACACTCGCAAAATGTGTGTAGAGAAATGTGCTATAACAGTATAATATTTTCATCTAACCTCTTAAAGATGAAGTGTATTAGGAAAATGGCAGAATTCGGTCATGTGTTCGTAGTGCTGTTCAGGATTTATCACATGCCAACACACCCACCCACACACACCCACACACAATACTGATGTGCAAAACACACACACACATACTTGTATTAAATAATGTTTGCTTTTTGCATGTCAACATTCATGTACTTTTATAATCTAATTTCCTGTTAGACAATTTCCAGGTAGGCCTCTGTGATGTTTCATTGGAAAAGTCATTCATTCATTCATTCATTCATTCATTCATTCATTCATCCATTCATTCATCTTCAACAAATGCTTAATACTTTTTGGGAATTTGGAGAATCTGAACATCCAGAATCTTCCCTTTTCTATTAACACACTAAAGCAGCAACATAAAATGTAAAATACAAGACACCTACTAACAACAGAGGTGTAAAGAGTACCTTTTAAAAGAGAGCTTTTTTTAAACAAAAAATTATGCCAGCAGCGTTAAAAAAAAAGTCATTCATATATTGGTAGAGGAGTGCTGCGCCTTATTGACATCATCAACAGAGGAGCAAAACGTAATACCGCTCATTGTCAATTTAAATATGGTGAAGTAAAAAGTACATTTACTGAATTATAAATGTAGTTAAGTGAATAAAAGTTGCTTTGATAGTCAGTAAAACTACAAAGCAGTCAAAAAATTACTTAAGTACAGACGCTCCTCACCTTACGAACGAGTTATCTTCCGAAACACCGCTTGTAGCATGAATTTGTTCGGAAGTTTTTGCTATGTTTGTTATTGACTAGGCATATCTCCTAATAATGTAAGAGCTTAAAAATACTATCAAATAAACAATACAATATACTAAAACAAATTGAAATAATCTGAATATTGTATACAATAGTTTGTATTAAATAATAAAAATATATATCTAAAAATAAATAATAATTTTTTTAAAAATCCGCCCTAGTCCAGTGTGCATCTTGTAGACTCGTTACGGTCGATGACTAGCTAGTATCGCGGCTCTCCTCTGTTTTTTATTTTTCCGACTCCAAACAAATTTCACTTTTTGGACAGGTTTGTTCGTATCCGCAAAAGTTCGTAAAGTGGCTGAGCGTCTGTACAGTAACGAAGTACATTTACTCACCACTGACTTACAATCTTACTTTCAATATAAAGAATGTTTCTTAGTATTTGCAAGCATTTGTTACAATCCAGTGCAGAACTATTGGCATGATTACTATAACATACACTATAACAATATTGACTTATTGGGATTCACTACTGACCCCCCAAGCATGGAAAAAAAAGCAATGAATTTGAGTTCATGTGTCATCAATTTGCATTTGAAGTGAAAAAACATCATTAGTTATATTAACTGTACCTTGTCGTGGTTGGCAGCAGTTATGCCCCATGCTGTGCTGGCACAGTGCTATATTAAGACCGTGCCAATCATTTGAACTTGTGTCCCTTGTACCCCCAAGTCAGACTCGGTCAAGCCAGTTTAGAAGAAATCATTCTGCGATGTTTGTGCCAAAATGTTTTCACACAAAAAAAGCTATTATGTACATCACCAACTAGCCAGTAGTAATAATCAATTTTTTACAAATTTCCAAATGGTTGAAAAATTGGGTTCATTCACACCATTCCCAGAATATTAATGTAATCTGGTTGATCATTTCTTTTTAAACAATGTGCAATAAAATCAAATAAAATTGAAAGACCAGTTATTCCAAAAGAAAGGACCCTGGCTAAACAAACCCCAAGCCTGTACTGGAGCTGCTGTCTTTCCTTTCCTCTGCTCGGTCATGTGAGTATTATGATGGGTTGAGCAGATGTTTCAGTGTCACAGTCACACTCTGTTCGTTTAAAGCCTGCATATTTTTGAGGGTAATTCCCTCAGCCTGAAGGCTTTTCCCACTGCTTTCACCAGCCTCTCGTTACTGGCATCATGTTAATGAGCAGTGCCATCGTTTATATTCTATACAAATCAATGAAACATCCAGACTCTTTTAGCTGGACTGTCATAACAGTTGTAATTATGATGATTATTGTGTGAGACTTTGTGACTTTAAAGCTTTTTATTATCATCTAATGCCTCTACTACTGTGTCAAAAATATCATTGATCCATTTTTATATACATAATTATATACGTGGGTCGTGCATTAATTTTATTCAGCTTATTAGCTTATCCAGCTAAAATAAATTCTTCATTGGCATTACAAAAAGTCTCTAAAGATGAATACATTCATGTTACATGTTCATAAGGACACAAAATAGTAATATAGTAGATGAGGATCTGATGAAGCCTGGTGCTGTGGTAGAGGATGGAGGGATGAGTGGAGCAGTGGTAGAGGGTGGAGAGACCAGTCAAGCAGTGGCTGAGAATCAGAGTGAGTGTGATGAAGTGGTAGAGGATGGAGGGATGAGTAAAGCAGTGTGGAGGATGGATGGACCAGTCGAGCATTGGTTGAGGATCAGAGGGAGTGTGGTGCAGTAGTAGAGGATGGAGGGATCAGAGGAGCAGTGGTTAAGGATTAGAGAAAGCATAGTACTTTTTGGTAGAAGATGGTGGAATGAGTGGAGCAGTGGTAGAGGATGGAGTGACCCATGGAGATGTGGTTGGGAATTAGAGAAAGCATTGTACAGCGGTAAAGGATGGAGGGATGAGTAGAGCAGTCGTTAAGGATCAAAGGGAGAGTACTGCAGTGGTCAGAGGTGGAGGGACCAGTCGAGCAATGGATAAGGATCAGAGGAGCATGGGTCAGGGGTAGCATATGGAGGGATGAATGGAGCAGTGGTTGGGGATTGAAGTGTGCATGGTACAATCCTAAAGGATGGCTGGATCAGTAGATGAGTATTTTTAAGAGCATAGTGCAGTAATAAAGAATGGAGGAATGAGTTCAGCAGTGGTTGATGTTTGAGGGACCAGTCGAGCAGTGGTTGAGGATTGGATTGAGCATGTGTACAGAGGTAGAGGATTGAGGGCCCAGTCAAGCAGTAGTTGATGATTGGAGGGAGCATGTTACATTTGGATCAAAAAATGTAGGAGTGTTTGTAGTTCATGCTGTTATGTTTTGCTTTTCACCTCAGACATGGCAATTAAATTTGGGCCAAGATATGTGTATTGAGGCATGATGTGGCAGTCATCTATTGGTCAAGTGTGTAAAATCAACCTATGGGGAAGCGGAGCAGGGTAATTAAGTGTGTAGGGGGCATGGGTTGTAACACACGCCCCTTTTGGTGTGAATGGATGCGACAATCGCAGGAACAGGTAGGTGCAGGTGAAGTATGCTGTAGAGGTTGTAAATACTTTTTTTAATAAGTACAGATTAAGAGGTAGCATGCTAACCACTTAAGACCAGTAATATTGGTACATTTGGATTGGCTGGTTGATTATTCCAGTGAGTTAAATTAGATTTTAGTGTGTAGGGAGGTGAATGTATGCTCATGAACCATATGTTTTGCAGAGCGTGCAGCGTTGGGTGTTCTAGGAGGTTCGCAAACCAGTACAGGAAAATTGCTTTTGGTGGGTATGTATAGCTTTTTATGCGGTAAGACCAATTTAATTTGGAATAACATGCTGTCACTCTTGGTCCAGTGAGCACGTTGTGTGCTGCGAAGCTAATGTGACCAGCTGTGTTTCACAGTGGTCTGGGCTGTGCTGTTGCTTCGCCTTGTTTTTTATTATGTTAGGCTTGTCCTGATGAATCCGAACCATTATTTGTTCCCATTGTTTTCATTTTAAGGTGTTATTTTGAATTATTTTGTATCATTGTTCTTATTGTATTGTGGAATTTGGTTGCTGTATTAATTTGGTACTGGTAGAGTGTTGTGTTTCAGTGGTGTGGTGGGGTGTGAGTACTTAGTGCGAGGTTCTGTCTTTTGGTGGATTGACCCTTTATTTCCTTTGACAGAGTTGCCTGGAGCAAGTATCTCTCAGCCCTGCATTATTGTGTGTTAAGTCTTTTTTGGAAATTACATAAAATTGTTTTTTTTTATTTCATACTTGCCCTGTGACTTTTGAGTAGTGTAGAATGTTTATCAGAAGTGTGTTTTACTGGAGTTTAACAATTTATTGATGAAATAAAAGTGTTTTTATTGGTAACTCATGTCTCTGACCATTCCTGTTCTGATAACGAACCTGTGTGAACTTTAGAGAAAATATTATGTGCTTAAAGTATAGGCCCTAGGTGGCATAGTTGACATAATATAAATTTTAAGGGGACGAACCGAATGAGAAGATTGTTTGACTTCTTGTGGTCTCAGCTTAAGCCCCTCTCCACTTTGTCACAATTTGATAAAGTCGGCAGGATTATTGGAATTTTGCCAGATACATGGGTCTTAGTGCTTGTGAGCGAGTAACTCCTTTCTTTCCCTTTCCCTTATACTGTTTTTTCTCTTTTGATAGGGGCGAAGCAACAGTGCTGTGCAGGCTGGGAAGTAAATATTCGTCTCTTCTTCTTTGTGTTAAGATGTGTTCCTTTTTCCCTCTCTGGTAAAAGTAATAAGTAGTAGAATTTCGAGACTTTGTGGCACAGCTTAGGACAGATAATGAGAAACTACGACAGGAGCAAGTGGAGAATGTAGGAAGTGCAGCCATAAGTGCTGAGGGTCCTGCTGCACCTCCCACCCCTAAAGCACAGGGGGCAACAGTGCTCTGGTTACTGATCATATCATTTTGATCCATAGGAAAAGGTGATGTCCAAAGTTTAGTGGTAAGTTGGGCATTACTGCTACTGAATAGGTAGAGGAGGTGCAAACCTGTATGCGTATTCGATATCTTACCACAGCTGAACAGGCATTCTTTCTGTTTGATCCCAGAGGGGGAAGCAAGGGAGGAGATGTGGTATCGCTCGAATCAAGAGTGCAAAGACCCTTATAAAATCATTTATGTGTTGCGAGAACTGTATGGTTGTTTGATATCATATGTGGCCCTACAAGAGGCCTTCTTTTCTAGTAGGCAACAGGAAGGGGAAACGCTTTTAGAGTTTAAGGTTAAGCAACAAGCACCTGCTGGGTTGTATCCATACAGATTTATTACTTTGAGATCAGTTCGTTGAATGTGTGGTGGATAATTCCTTATGCCTTCAGCTTAAACAACTAGTGTGCCATGAGCCTACAATTAGTTTCTTAGACGTTCGTGGGGAGGCCATCCGATGGGAATCCATTGGGGGTGTTTCTGTGTTATGTCTGATATATACAAGGTCTTTGGTATCTAAAAATATCAGAAAATAGTTTTTTTGCAGTCTTGTCAGTGGCTAAAGCTTGGAGCAGCAAATGTACTTTCAATTCCCTATATTGAGTAAATTGGGCTCGAGATCATAGACGGTTTGTAGGCGGTTGGTCCCAAAATGTGTGGTGTTGGTTGTTCGGGATCACCGTGATGGTTTGCGTGTAAAAAAAGCTCCTCAAGAAAATGGTACAGTGTATACCATTGCTCCGAGAAATGATCTTGGAAAGTTAAGACATGTGCACCATTCCTTATCAAAGTTCTGTTTGAGTCAGTATTCTCTCTCTTCTGATGCATCTCCTATTGTGGTAGGACAGGAAGAGCTAGTTGGGGTTATGGATGGTTGTTTTAAATGCCCCACAGGTTCATTTAGTTCCAGCAGTGATTATCACACCCCTGTAGTGGGTGAAGTTGTGACTGTGCAGTAGAGTAAACTGCCTTCTGGGAATGATGGAGCCTTTGCTGCCATTGATCAGGATGTGCTAGTTGAACCAGTGTGGGAGATTATAGGTTCATAGGGTCTAGACAGAGAAGTTCTCCATAGGGTCTAGACAGAGAAGTTCACCATCTCGCCAAGACAGCAATGGTAGAGAATAGTGCACCAGCTGCATCTCTTGTTACTTTTAGTAGAGTCTCTGTTTGGTTTAGATCCTGGGATTAACTTTCTTTCCTCACCATCAGGGGCGATTGTACAAAAGGTGGGGGTAAAATGTAGTGATGCATGATGTGGTAGTTATCCATTGGTCACAAGTGTAAAATCAACCTATTGGGAAGCGGGGCAGGGTATTTAAAGGAAGTGTGTAGGGGCATGAGGTGATTGGTTTCATGAAAATTTCATGTGTATGGAGTTCCTGGGGTAATAGGCCCTAGGTGGCGTAGTCGACATACAATTCATTTTAAGGGAATGAACCAAAGGAGAAGAGTGTTTTACTTGTTGTGGTCTCATCTTAAGCCCCTCCCTGCTTTGCCACATGTTGTTTGTGAGAGTATGGAGTGTGTCAGTCTGGCAGAGACCTGATAAGATGAAAATGTTAAACGGTCTATAAAGAGAAAGCATGATTAAAAGCTTATGCTGATTTTTCTAGGCTGGAATTTCTGTCTATGTGTCTGTGTGTGTAAAAACTAAAGGGAAGGAAGCTTATTCGGTGCCAGGAGAGCCAGAACGTAGTGTTAACAACATTTGCACCTTAGATCAAATTGACTGTGTTACATGTGAAAATAAGATTCAATCCCTGTAGCTGTGGGACTACTAAAGCGTATTCCCTTTCAGATATTACTGCACATTTAATCATTCCTTGAGAAGTACATGGTGTATCCTGCTAGGACTACTTCGTCAAGTGAAATTACATATCTGTTTATTTCGCACCGTGCATGAACACAAGACAATTCTATTCACGACATACATTTATTCCATTTCACAATATACATCTGTTCTCTTCCTTTTCTACTGTCTCCCTGTAAAAAACATAATGCAAGGAAAGATTTTCCTATGACTGTTACGCAACACTGACACTGGAGTCTCCTTTCAAATATTATAATTCTACATTTATACAGTAGCATTTTGAAAAAGCCCATATCCAAAGTGACTTACATTACATTCATACAGCTGAGCAGTTAAGGGCCTTGCTCAGGAGTCCAGGAGTGGGAGCTTGTTGAGGCTGGGATTTGAACGTGACCATCTGATTCAAAGTCCAATGCGTTAACCACTGAGCTACCACTCCCCATACACTAATACACATCTCTTTACAGGAAACGTTATACACCACTTACATATTTTACACATTGTTCTCTCTGTTAGTTTGAACTATCTGTCATTAATCGTCTATGTTGTTAGTATGGAAATGCGTAAATAATTGCACTAATATAACCCTTTGACAAGCTTTGCAGTTGGAAGAACCGTCAGAGCGAATAGGCATAAGATAAGATACAGCAATTAGTTCATCCATCTCAGTTGGTCTTTTTTAATTATAAGTATATGTTTATAATAAATATAATTAAAATTATTGAACTATTTTATAAGTAATAATTTCTAATAAATTGATTGGTAAGTTGTTTATTCAAAACACAAGGCATTTTTTTCAAAGCTCTGTTGCAAATTGCTTGAATTTGAAATTTTTTTTTATTGTTTTTATTTTTTTTTTTTTACTAGACCTAATTTTTCACTAGACTATATCTTATTTTATATTTTATAAGAAAATAGATTTTATAAGAACCATATTTTAGGTGTTGTTCCATCTTTTGGAATGCATCTGCTGGTGGTTCAGATACAACAGGACAGTCAGCATTCAGAGTTTTATTCACATAATCAGAGTCCTCCTAAATATTGTTCTCTGTACCAGACACTAAGTCTTCTCCTTTAAGTCCTTTTCACTTTTTATGAATGCCGGAAAAACCTTATTGACAGATTCTGCTGTGCAAGCTTGTATATATTTCCTCTTCCCTATTTTGAGAATAATATTTCCCCTTTCTGTATGCGGTGTAAACTCCCTGGATTTCTTGGAATACTACGGTTATGCTTTATCTTTCGCTCACATGCTGTATTTACATCCCTGGAAAGAAGGTGACAGATTTTTCTCGAAATAACTTCTCTCAGGGTAAAACAACCCGAATATAAAACAAACCTAGCATCACAAGCTTTTTATTGTAAATGTAAAAAAAATATACAAATAGACCACCTTGAGCCTTTTTTCTGCTAATTTCTGCTTCTTACCTGGGACAATCTCAAATAAATATCGGCCTGCATCCTCAGGATTAGCTGTGAGCTCATTCACTTGGCTTCCCTTCAGTGAGATGCAACCCTGTAAAGGTAAAAAAAAACAAAAAAACAAATCCATTAGTAAGTTAAAAAAAGGACAGGTGTTTTTACCCTCCTGTCAAATTTAGAACCGTTTTTCCCCTTGGGGTTAGTCGGAAACCAGTAATTGAAACATCCAGAATTGGATTTTTACCCAAGTTTATGTTTCAGGTACATAAATAGCTCTTTAAATAAAGCACATTACCCCACAGCTCTTTACATTCACAGCATTTGGCAGGCAGCATTTTCCAGAGCGACTTACAACTGAGCAGTCAAGGGTTAAGGGCCTTGCTCAAGGGTCCTGCAGTTGTAGCTGGTGCTGGGATTTGAACGTGTGATCTTCCAGTCCAGACACAAATGCCTTAACCACTGATCAGGCAATTCTCACCATTCTGTTATACATCCAGAATACCTAATGCGGAATACGCAAAAACATCCAAATCATGATAAAATCTCATTGATTGGCCTAAATTGGAATTTTTGTATTTTATTGGCTTGATTTTATTTCTAAGAACAGATTTGAAAGAGCAATTTCTGTTAACAAGGACAGTAACATATATTACCATCTGACTCTATTTGATTCAAAGTAAAATTAACCCAATTTTCACTGTTTAAAAGGATTTCATTTGTCTTGTCTAAGCAGAAATAATTTCTGGCTTTGAAAGCGCTCACATTAATAATCCTGAAGAAAATGACAAGAGACAACGAGCAGTCATGAATCAGCAGCTGTAGGTGGCTATGACCTTGTCGAGATTATTAACCCCCACTCTTTGTCTTCTTGTAAGACTTATATCATTTGTGGTTTGCTATGCTTATAGCACAGCAGGACATTTTACCTTACTTGGGGCAATATGAGATGCCGTGGGTCTTTCAGTGAAGGCAAACATTGAAAATGTTTTCCTTTTGTCATTGTAAGAAGCTCAGAGGCTTCTTTTTTTTAGCAGTTCCTCAACCAGTGCGTACAATTAGAAAAAAATAATGATTACATGTAATCTTTTGCCCATTTAGTGCTTCAGCCATGTGAAGTACCAGGTATTCCCCAGTGGATTTACCAGTATACCAGTATACACCTGCATATTCCAGGCATAGCTCACTGTTTCATATGGTATTTGGCCACTTTGTTTGACATGTATTGTCTAAAGGGACAGTGAAATGGAACCAGACATTCATCCACAGTGACATGTGCCTAGATGGTAAGAAAACAGTAATTGATGGACCCACTTGCCCATACATCGTGTTCTGCTGCAAGATTTTCAGTCATGTATGTACTGTATGACACCATAGAAAATATTAAATGTCTTTCAAGACATGGTGACTATTGCTCTTCGCATGTCAGCATTCCGAAGGCTTGCTGTGGCTTCTCTTTTTGACTTGTCGACTCCTGCCAACGTGTGCAACCCAATATAGACTTGCAAGTGGGTCTTGTTCAAGTCTTTCCAACTGTACCCATACACGTGCCTCCCCTCTAAGTTTGTCATGTCTGATTTTATATCTAAGATGAGGCTGACAGCGTATCTGGTATCTGGTAGCGTATCTGCCATTTGGATGACTTTAGCAGCTTTCAATCTTCCCTGTCATTCAACATAGTAACTTTCCATTTTTGGAATGTGTCTGCTTATGGTTGAGAGACAACAGGAGGGTCAACATTAAGAGTTTTATTCTTATCATTCTCTGTCTCAGACACATTCTTCTCTAAGTCGGTTTTACTTTAACAGTTTACTTCTCAGTTGCTTTGGAGCGTTTCTCAGATCAGAAATGAAATTCTCAAAACTAATTGTTCAACCTCCACATCATTTAATCACTTGTGTACATCATGAAAACAATGCTCATTGCTTCGAGTTTTTCTAGTTTCATCTGAATAGTCTTAACCCCTAAAACATCTCAGCATCAGCTCATGACATAAGTCATTTAATGCAAAATAGTTAAACCAGTTGTCATTATCTGTCAATCTTAAATTCCTATTAAACTTTTTTTTTGTAAACATTTCTTGAATTGATTAATTGTGCAGATGAATCTTAAATTTCACTAATAAAACCTACAATTGCATGACATCAGATCAACTAATAATCAACAAGTTCTCTAAAATGGGTCAAAGGTGAATCTCAGAAACCGACAGAGCAAAACACAGAATTACAAATTCTAAAAATGGCTGAACGAACACTAGTAGGGTAAAGTAAAAGTGTGAATATTGTCCAATCTCATGCAATCAATATAAATCAAATATGCAATTAAATGAATAAATTTTTGCGGCTGAAATTCATAGATGCCATACAGAAGGTATTCAGCTTTGTGCATTTATCAATCGGTGTAACCCAATCTGTAGTTTATATCAAGAAATACTGAACCTGTGCGCCGTCATTCTGACAACATGACTAAACATTTTGTCGATCTTGTTTGTGAACAATGACAAAACGACTTATTCTCATGGCAATGACATGTTCATTGACACAAATATTTACATTTGACAGATGAACTAAGGATTTTAAGAAAAGTAGAGGCTTTTGCAAGAAATCCAATGTTTCGTGCCATTTGTGCAAATTGTTTTGGGAAATGCCCTTACTGGTTTGCAAATATTAAGGCTTTTTAAAAAAAAAAACTAACATCAGACTGTCGCAAGAAATGCTGTGTTTTAACATATAATTTGTTTATTGCTGATTATCATTTTATGATCGACCCAAAAAAAAAGATCTCAGAAGTTCAATGAGCACATTTCCATTTTATAACAAAAACATTAATATTCATTTATATTTAGAAATGTATCCGGGTTAGGGTCACAATTGATCCAGAGCCTATCCCGGGAACACTAGGCCTAAGGCAGAAATACACACTTCATCTGAGGAACACTTGCTGTCAACTTGAAATCAGGATCAAGCTGGAGATCCTGAGAGAACTGAAGACCCAATCTGGGCCCATGGACAAGACCCTTAAACCTTAGAATGATATTCCATCATGTTTTATATAAAAATAACTTTCAAATGGGTAAGTAAACAATCACATACAATCTTCTTTTTCTTTTGGCTGCTCTCATTAGGGGTCACCACAGCGGATCATCCATCCATAATACTCTGTCCTCTAATCACATAGAATAAATCTGTTAATTCAGTTTAAAGCTGCGGTATAATGGCATAGAAGATTCCACTATGACCTTTTGGTTCTCGATGTTTACATTTACCATTTCAAAAGTTACTTTTATATCAAATTGGATGTAATATAATTTCCACACAAGCGATTTAAGGTTTAAAGGTCTTGTTCAAGCACCTACTAGTGACCCTCTGGTGGTCCCATAATTTTACCTCACATCTTTCCAGTCAGCAGCAGAGCCAAGTTACTACCATGGCCAATTGAATAATTTGAATTTATCTGTATGTTATTGATCATGTGGCTCTTAACAAGTAAAAATTCTTGCAGATCAAATAAAATTTGGTGCAGTACGAATTCACGTCTTGCTTTTTCCATGGCACGTAGTTTTTCTGCTGCACTAACCACTTGGAATTCTATTGATTAAAGACAGGAAAGCAGACTGGTTTTGACATTTGCGCACACACCCCGCTGAGTGAAGCATTTGTGTCTGGGAGGTTATTGACAAGCTCTGATGAGGAAAGCTGTCTGTCATAGACTTCAGGCAGAATTAGCTGCTCGCAAAAACCCGATGCTCTTGATTTCTTCCACAGAACACTGACAACCGTTAATGTCTGTATTTGTATTCTAAGGAAGATGTCAATCATCTGGAAATGGTGATGGGCATGTTCAACCCATTGTCTGGAGCAAAATTACACCCGAATCAGAATGTATCTGAACAGCTGTAGCCTCCATGCAGTACATTGCATGAATTGTACACAAACATTAGGCCACATAGTGGAGTGCTTCAAAATATAATTATTTAGACGTAAAACTTTAAATACTTCACATACCAAAATCTTAGCTCTTTTTAGTTTCTAGTCATCAGACATGATCAAAAAGCTAGTATTCACTGTAAGTAAGGCTTACAAAAAACTACATTACATGAATCCATGTATAATCTTATCAGTTATCGCTTTGTCACCCAGGACAAAATAAATAAGTGATAAACTGTGTCCAAAAGTATAATTTTTGCTAGCTGTAGTGGTACAGAGTGGGGTAATACACAATATACCCACTATACCTAAGGGGTAGCTCAGTGTTTAAGACGTTAGACTTCTGTACGAACCCACCAATTGTCATTGTTGGGCCCATGAGCAAGGCCTTTAACCCTCAAGTACTTCAAAGTATAAACAAAATAATTGTAAGTCATTATGGAAAAGTCTGAATTTACATTAAAAGCATTTGGCAGACGCCCTCATCCAGAGATTCTTACATCTTTTGTATCATTCATACAACCGACCAGCTATGGGGTTGGGGGCTTTGCTCGTAGGACCAGAAGGCAACTTGCTGTGGTTGGCGTTTGAACTTACAATCCAATGCCTTAACCACTATTTGAACACCTCCCCCAAAAGAAACTGAATATAAGATCAAAAGGACAACAAATATATGTTTTCCAGAAAATTTGATTTTTAGTGGGTCTCTTTTTTACTAGAATTTCACTTTAAAGGAGAAAATCCTGACAATTCTGCATATAAACAGAGTGAATAAATGAAGGATGGAAGGAATAAAGACATTTGCTAAAGTATGCTGAAATATGTAGAATATACTGTATCTTTAGAAAATTCTAAATTAAATGTAAAACACACACACAAATACATACACACACACACCCACACACACACACACCCACACACACACACACACACACACACACACACACACGCTTATGTACACATCTGTATTACTCAAATAGTCTAACAAATGTCAACTATTTAATTACATTTTTCATATAATTTTATTTATTCAATTTAATTTGATTAATCTATTAATTAAATTAATTAATTTATTCGATCAAACTAAATATTTATAGCTTTCATTTGACTTATTTTATTTTTATATATAACATTTTTAAAAAGTCTTATCAAATATAATTGTATATTTTTAATTTCTTCCCCCGAAATTCCCTGAACCAAAACGAATATTTACTCTAGCTGCTGGATACCAGGTTCCACGTTCACTTGGTACTTTGTGGCACATACCCATCCAAGTTTCTCAGCAGCCATGAAGACAGAACGAAGCAACCCATATATATTAACAGGCTCTAAATTTACCCTCCAGAAGTTGCCAGATCCCACTGTTAGCACAGCTTTTTCAGCATCTTAGGCAATCTTATGCTGGGGCCAATCCAAACAACACTGAGAGTCTGGGAGAATCAACTCATCTTGAGCGTATTCAAATGCATGAGGATTTTAGTGGGTGGAGTAATTATTACTGACTTTGAGACATTGTAGAAAATTTTATCTAGACAGAGTGTATTCGCATGCAGTGTTTCAGGGGGATAGACTTTGAATATACTGGCATCCTGACCAGGACAAGAGCACTTTTTGTATTGTAAAAATCCAATTTTGTAATGTAAGGGTGAAGGCCAGCTCAAAGACAACTTACTAAAAGAAACCCATCACAATACCAGGTCAGGTCAAGAACTCATAATTGAAACAAGAAATCTGCCAAACTGCTTGAACAGATGTGTGGCTCAGAACAAAATGATGCCAAAATTCAGTGTTGTGCTTGTTGATTACAAAGATTAGTCCTTGGCCACATTTTTTATTTTTAGCCATAATTCTCTAAATACAATGCTACTCGCATAGATTAAAATTGCATGCATACAATGGCACAACTGCTTCACATTGTAAGCACAATAACTAATCATTTCAAGGTCTATTTTATTTTAGCTTTATTCCATCCCTGATAGCAATCAACAGATTTCGCTATTGAATTCGCCACTGATTTATTCACCTGCACTGAGACTATTACTGTATTTTGGGTGGGGATGAAATGTCAGGCAATGTTTTAACCCAAAGCAAAACACTGAGAGGTCTTGTTAAAGCAAATAGATAGATGTATACAAGAACATTCTTCAAATCATGTGGACGTGGAGAAATCTTCTGAGACTACAGAGCAAATATCCGTGGTTCTATCATCCTTCTTCTTTCTCCATACCACAAAGTCCTCTACAGCTGCCTCCTTCAAACCAACTACCAGCATGTCTTCCCTCACCACATTCATAAACCCCCTCCTTGACCTTCCTCTTTCCTTCTGCCTGGTGCCTCTGTCTACATGCGTTACCAAGTATGCAATTTCATCATGGTCAGCAAGTTAGAACAAAAATCAAATGTGAAATTCTGCGTGAAACTGAGCAAACCTGCCACAGAGACGTTTGACATGACATACATTTGACATATGGTGATGCTACAATGAGTCTTTGGAGGTTTTTATAAGTGGCACATGCCCTTTAAGTGCAGAAGAACATCACTTGAACAACACAAGAGATTAGGAAGACTTTTAATGAGCTCAACCACAAAATTGTTGTGCATGATATTCATCAGATTTCAATCCACATGATCTCACTTCCGCACCCACCCTACTCGTCAGATTTGGCTTCTACGGACCTCACCCTTCTTCCCGAAGATAAATATCCAGCTCAGAGGTCAAAGTTTTGACACGGAGATCCAGCATGAATTGTAGAAGGTCCTTGACACGCTTCAAAAAGAAGACTTTCGGGAAAAAAGTGGCAGGAATGCTGGGAGCGCTGTATTGCTGTGCAAGAGGACAATTTTTAAGGTGGTAGTTTGTAAATGTAGATAAGTAAAGTACTTTCTTATAAACAGAGCTAGCCTCGAAACTTTTTGATACCACCTTGTAGCAGGTGTCACCACCAAATATGATGACAGGAGCATTTGAATGCTACCATTCAAAAGATTTAAGTTTATCTGCTCATTATTAGAGAGCTTCAGCAGACTCGTCTACTCATCCCCAAATGTACTTTAGCAGGCAGCGGTCCTTAGGAAGCCTCTTGCTATAATATCTGTCAAAGTAAATGTGAAATTTGACAATCCAGCACAGCAATGTTTCACCCGGTAATTTCATTTCCTTCTCAGTCATCTGTCAGGTATCACCTGCAATATTTCTCCCCGGCATTATCTCATCCATCCGTTTAATTCAACACTATGTCTAAGGCTAGCTTTGTTGTGTTTAGTTTTGCCCTGAATCCACCACAGATAGGAAGGTGTCCTGTGACACCAAGATAAAAGTGTAACTATTCTGGGTGCTGGTAATGGAAGGCGTATTCCAAATTGGATCCATGCCTTGACCTGGATATAAAAACCAAACTGTTTTATGGTACTCTGGGTTAAAGACAAGTAGGAAGACACAAATAATATTGAAAGGCAAACATTTTTAGGTGATTAACACCCACTTATGCCTTCTTAGTACATAGATACCAATTTTCATGATTTGAGGAGGTATTTCCCATTTTAAACAGGGAAGAAAAGAAACAGAAAAAAGGCTTTTGAAAATTTCAGACATGACATGGAGCAGCAGAAACTAGAGACGCCAGAGATTGTGATGACTCACCCTGAGCTCCCTTGACTACTGTGGACCATTAGGCTTGTAATGCAGACTAATTTCAGGATCAGTTTCTGTTTGCTGTTTCAGAAAAGTCAGCCAGTTCGGACATTAAGGAACGCTTAGACACACAACATGTTGCAGGACTGTTGATCTTAACACCTTTTAATTGTTCTCAGTAGTCAAGCAGGCACACTTACAGTACAGCAAGTCCCACTGAGCAACAGCGAGTATATTTTGAGGTGTGATTTCATTTGAAGAGAACATTATTCTTGTCACATTTCCTTAGTTTGTGTAGGAACAATTTGCTCAGCCTTTATTCTCATCTGTTGTATGGTTACAGAAGGTCCTGCTGCACAGAACTAAGTTAAGTCAAAGCATAAAGTGGCTTTTTACTTGTCACATATCTGTTACAGTACAGAGAAATTATTTCTTTGCATATCCCAATGATGAAGCTGGTGTCAGACATGACATACTGCTTCTTGAGCACAGAGGGTTAACAGCTTTGCTCAAGGACCTCTTGGCAGATCGGAGATTCTGGGGCTTGAACCCCCAACCTCCCAATCAGTAACCCAGAACCTTACCCATTAAGCTAATCCTTTCCAATAGCAAAGTGTTTTTGCACAGACCTCAGCATGACTGATGGACATCATTATAATGGATGGCAGCTCATCACCTGAAACTAAACACCAGAAAGACGGAGGTGCTCCCCCTGGTCGAACCTTTTCACACTGTTTTAATTTGTAATCTGATTTAGTCGCATACTGTCTGCTTTACAAGATTAAGAAGATTGAGTGTAATCTTTCCACTGAGACCAAACTTTTTATCTAATTATACATCTCAAGTCTCCTATAACACACCAATGCTGTAGTCTGTAGTAGTCTGTAATTCTTTACCATAGCTAACATTTCTCCACTTATCCACTTCTTTGAGTCTCTATGGATAAGGGCATCTGAAAATATTATACAGATGCTCCCCACTTTACGAATATTCACATAGTATTTTGTATTATAGCTCTTACATCATAGGGAGATATGCGTAGTCAATAACAAACAGAGTAACAACTTACGAACAAATTTAAATTGTTCGTAAGGTGGGGAGCGTCTGTATATGCCAAAGCTCAGTGGAAGACCATCAGGGCCAGCAAGGCCTTCTCTGTTGGCCTAAACTCTATCAGAATCTCTCTATCGCTGACTTATATTTTAATATATTTTTGTCCATTCGTTTGGATTGAATTATTCCCAATAGCCTATTCTCTTTATTTCATAAATACATTTGTGGGTGCGCTGTGTTTAGGAGGCCTTCAGAGTCAGCACCTGTAAGCTTTTTCAGCATAAACTCAATGTTCCTCGAAGCTGTTGCTTTAACCAATTAGTCTACAATTTGACCGCTGTGAGGGCCCTAGAGGATGTCCAAAATCATCTGCATTTTTCTGATCATTGGATAACCTGAGCTTGCTATACAGAACTCGCAGTCCACGTCTTTAACAAACTTCACAAGCTCAAATATATTCATCTGGATTAAATACCTGTTTTTTAACTCCACAATGGCTGACAAAGGAGAAGAAATTGATGTGATCACAGATACACTTATGAAGATGTTTACAAGATGGACTTTTCTGGACTGTTAAGCTTTTTCATTAATCATTTATAATTTTGTGTTTTCTTTCTTGTAGAATTTGCACAGAAACACACGATTAGTCTTTATTTATAATTCCCCAGGAAAACTGTAATGCACTGAAAAAATAATATTGATGCTTTTGCTAGAGATGATGTATGTGGGCGGTGCAGTTGTGGCAACAGTAAAAGACTTGTTAAATTGTGTTTATTGGGTTTCTTGCTTTAGTAATACTGTTCATTCTCACTGCAGGAGATTCCTGCCTGTGATGCAGTGCTCTGTTATACTGCGTTTCTCTAAAATATTGATTGTTTCTATAGACATGACTTAATAATGATGGTATTAAGAGATGGACTGAAGTTCAGGGGCAACACAAGAAAATTCTAATTAATAAATGTTTAATACACTGTCTGACATCCAGAAGCCTGAAATAAGTATTCAGCAACCTTCAGCCCACCGAAAGGTTGCAGAAATGTATTTATTGGTTATGTACCTGAGGCTTTGTTTCCTCCTCGTCTTTGTAGAAATAGAGATAATCAGAGCGCAACACAAACCAGCGCAGCTGCCAGTTCTTCATGATGCTTCTCTGCTTTTTAAGCCAGCCTGCTTTAAGCACGCCCTCATGGAGGCCTGGAGAGGTCGATCCTCCCGAGCCATGGCTTACCTCGCCCATCACCATGCTCTTGGACCTGGCTGTGGAGAAAGACAGTAGATGTTTTGTGCAAGAGAAGAACATATTTAAACAGTTTCCATTGAAAAAAGGATCATTATTAACATGTTTTTATATTACCATTAAATATTACATTGTAATAACATTAATTATGTTAGTTAAGTTATCAGTAAATATGATGATGATGAGATAACATATTTTTGAAAAATACTAGCAGTTATGAGCAGTTAAGATATAGAGATATAGAAATGTTGTGATATAACTTGCAGGCAGTACATCTACTGATAAATAACGAACAAAACATAAAGGTTTAGCTTTTGTAGCAATAAATAAGACTTGTGTATAGGTTAAAACTAAGAATAAAATCAAATCCCTTGTTCAAAATCAGTCCAGGAACTAAATCTTTGTATATAGTTTTTATTATACACACACTACAGACAAAAGTTTGTGGACACCTGACCATTTGTGCTTTCTGAACATCTCATTTCACATCTAGACCCCATTGTCTGTAATAATAACCTTCACACTTCTGGACAAATGTTTGACCAGAATTTGGAGTGCGCTTGTGGAGATATGTGTGAGATTCATTCAGCCACAGGGTGTTAGTAAAGTCATGTACTGATGTAGGTGAGAAGGTGAGGATGCCTTTGGTGCTGTTCACATTCATCCCAAAGGTGTTCAATAAAGGTTGAAAGCTCTATTGCAGGAGATCTTTCCATGTGAAGCATATCTTCATGGAGCCGGCTTTGTGAACAGAGTCAATGCCATGCTGGAACAGGTTCAAGTGAAAGGAGAATCTTGTACAATTCTGTGCTAACAGTTTGGGCACTTGAAAAGTCAGATTTCCCAGTACTTTTGTCCATAGATTGTATTTTCGGCTTCCATACTGCAACCTGTTGTCTCACAGTTAAAGTTAGTTAAAGTATAAAACGACTTGGTCATACTTTATATGAATGAAATGATAAAAAAAGCTACCTGGGTAACCAAAATATTTTCCTTATGTATTGCCTCTAATAGATTTCTGTACAATTGTAAGACCATGCTGACTACCAGGAAATTGTATTTAAGATATGTGCTAGCAACCCTTAGGTAAATTATTTATTGCATCCGTTAAAATATTTCAAATATTTCAAATATATTTCAAATATATTTCAAATACATCAAATAAGTCTCTTTTCAGCCTTAATACTGCATTGAGGGGATCAGTAAAGCTGTAGTGTACAGCTAATGTTGCTGTATTTTGTCCAGTCATGTTGGACAACATTTCATCTGTCTCTCTATATAGATGTTAGATGCTTCATATGTATTTTTAATGTATCATATCATTGTCTATGCATCGAGATGCAAATTGCATCAGCCTCATTTATGGAGATGCTCAGCCCTAAAATATATGCGATATGTATGCAATATACCGATACACTGGACGTATACTCATGGCCGTATTTCATATGCGTGCATTTAAGACGACATTCAGGACAGTTTTGATAGTTGATGGAGAAAATACAAGGCAAATTGTTGCAGTTATGAACACCAAGAGGCTGCACTCGCATGAACCGCAGGGGCTCGGAGGACAGAATCATCATGTATAATTTATTGAAATCAAGCCTGCACACAGTGTGCCTGTTGCCTCTGGGCTTTAGATACTCTATCAATGCATGCGAAAGAAATTTTTTTTTTTTTTTCTTTCTCACCTTTTATCTGACACCCCTATTCATTTGGCGTTGAAAAAAAACCTGGACGGTATTACATTTAGGAATCTAATCAGAACATTAAAATTTTCTGGAAAAAAAAACCTTATTAATATATTATGTATTGATATTTCTATAAGTCATGTCTCATCTGTCATAAGAGCGGTTTGATTAAATTAGACAATGTTTCTTTGTCTATTGTTTCAGGTCAAAATAGTCTAAAAAAGAAAAATCAATCAATCAATTGCTGATCGCCATCTTATTCTGTGTGTGTGTGTGTGTGTGTGTGTATGTGTGTGGGTGGGCGTGTATTATTCTATGTGACTATCAGGACACGCCTCGGTCTCCGTAGTGTTGTGATACGTCATATATGTCACGTAGCAGCAGCGGTGCTAAGAGAACACGCTCGAGATCTTTATAGATCTCGGTGCATCACAAAGGTGACTGTTTTTGCTAATCGGAGAATGTTACCATCCCTAATGTATGCCAAATGCTTTTATTGTGTAGGTTCTCCTTGTGCCACCAAAGCAGCTCTAACTCAGTGAGGCCTGGATTTTACAAGTCCTCTGAAGGTGTGTTGTGGTATCTTACACTGAAACATTAGCAGATCCTTTATATCTTGTACGGTGTGAGTTAGAGCCTCCATGTATTGACTTGCTTGTCTACCATGAACTCCTGAAAAATGTTTGCACTGTGTCATGGGGCTGGGGATGTTTTCTTATTAACGGCCTGGGGATCCATGAAATTACAGAATAAGATCAGGAGCTTTGAGGATTTGGAGTGTACAGTAGTTAATGGTAACAGTCTGCTACACTGATTTAGGACTACAGTTTACATCTGATCACCATTACTGCACACCTCACATTGTTTATCTGAAATAAATGGAAATTCGGTGAAACCCAGATGAGGATGGGTTCCCTCTTCAGTATGGTTCCTCTGAAGGTTTCTTCCTTGTGCCATTTCAGGGAGTTTTTTCTTGCCACATTTGCCACCGACTTGCTCATCAGGGACAAACTTACACTTATAAATAACATCTTATTCATTCTGTATCACTGCATTATCTGTGTAAAACTGCTTTGAGACAATGTTTATTGTTAAAAGCGCTATACAAATAAAAATGAATTGAATTGACACAACAGCTGTCATTGCCGTTGGCATCTATTTGGTCTGCAACATATTAAGGTAGGTGGTACGTGCCAAAGAAACGATCCATGAATGGTCGGACCCAAGGTTTTCCAGCAGAACATTGCCCAGAACAATGCCTCTGTATGGCTTGCCTTCTTCAAATGGTGCATCCTGATTTTATCTGTTCCCCCACACCTGATGTTAAAAAATATGTAATTTCTCATACCAGACCACCCTTGTGCTATGGCTTAGTTGCAAGGCTCACGTGTCCAACACAGGAGCTTTGGGTAGTGTTCAGGGGTCAGCATAGGCTCTCTGTCCGCTCTGCACTTACACTGCTTTATGTGTTCTAACTCCTTTCAAATAAAGCCAGCATGCACCAAGGAGAATATCCTTTGTTTCCTGCACACGTATCACTGAGTCTTGGGCTCCATGACCACTTCCATTTGGCTGCTTCAACAGTTGTCTTGGTTAACTTTTAATAGAAACTAACTAATGCACCATGAAACACTATGGAACCTGCTTTTTTGGACAGAGCCAGCCAGCCATCACTGGTTTTACAGCTTGTTGATCAGATGATTATGCTTGCCCATTTCTCCTGCTTCTAACAAATCGACCAACAATCAGATTGACAGTTTACTTGCTACCTAATAAAACCCCACTTTTTCACAGGTGCCATTGTAGAACAATGTTATTCATTTCAACTGTCAGTGTGTTCAATGTTCAATGGCTGATCAATGTATGAATTATTTTCATTCGACCTGTAAAAGAAAATCCTGAATTTTGAAAGCATGTTTTGTCTGTAGTACTTCGCTACTTTTAAAATCTTATCCGTCATTGAGTAAAAAAAAAAAAAAAAATGTAAGGGGGAGAAATTTGTGCCCAGAAATAATTGATTGATAGGCAGAGAACAATCGCGCTAAACTCACAAGAAAGAAAGATAAAGACGGAGAAGACAAGGACAAGTTTTGAAATATTGATAAATATTTAATTCAAATTTTAATATAGTATAGAATATGTTGAGTTTAAGTTTAGAAATATGGATAACTGCACTTTTAAAAGTTGGAGGGTGTTATATATATTTTAAAAGTTGAGAAATTTTGAAGTAATTATAAGGTAATTTTTTTTTTTTATTGGAGGCAACTTGAACTAAACTATCAATAAAATAATATACATTTTGTCACAGAATTCTTATGAAAATATATCCCTTGCCATATTGAAGTGACCACTTTGACATCAAATGAAAGAAAGGCAACGACTTTATTATACAGTGTAATTCGTCATCAAACCTGTGAAAGAATGTTGAGATAAATGATAACACTTTATTTTAGGGATCAGAAATAAGCCAGTAAGAAATAACTAATAACTGCTTTTGTTAATGACTAGTTATGGACATGTGTGCTTTTACAAACTAATTATATTTATTTAAGGTTTATTCTCTTATTTTTGTCTTATAGCCCCTTTACACAAGTTTTTGTCATAACAATGACCTTATTAGCTAGAAATAAACGTTACTAGTAGTTTCTCTGGGGCACAATGCACACTGTATAACTTTCCAGTTCACTGTGTAAATGCGTAGCTTACAAGCATGAAATAAATATAACACGTGTTATTTAATTTCTTGTATTTTTTTTATGCTAGTCATCTTGTGAGAAAATAGTTCCAAATGCTTCATGGTGTTTCACTCATTTGAGGGATAAAACCTTGGAACTAAAACAGCCGATGTGTCACATTAGTTTATGGCTTGATGTGCAGGTTTTGCTTATTTTTCCCCCCTATTTCTAAAGCAGATGTGAGAATCATATTTTACAACGGTTGAACATCACAGATCGACGTATTTATATATTTTGTTTAACACAATTCTATCCTCTGTGTTCTGACTTGGCTGTAAATTCGTGGCAGTGCCGTTTCCACAGAGGTAACTGCAGCCTTTTGAATGTAAATCCAGGTTGGAAGTCACTGTTTCATTTTGGAGACTTCTTGGTGTGATGATTCATACCTTCCCCATCTTTCATGGGGTGTTTTTTTTAGGTTGCGGTTTGTAAAATGGCTCTTTGAGCTCGCAGCAGCACAATCAGAATTACACATACAAAAACTCCTAGTTTTCTCTTTGTCACTGTAGGCACAATCAGGTAATTTGGCAAAAAATATATAATCAAAGATGCATTTGCTATAATAAATACTGTTGTTAGAAAGGTTCAGTGGTTTCTTCCGGAAAGTTCTACTGTTTATTCTGCATATTGATTGTTACACCTAAACCTGTAGTGAAATTGTAACTTGCTGGTGCTATTCCTAAATTGAAATAACCAGTAAAAGCACAGTAGGAGTCTTGCACTACCAGTAATATCCATCATGCATTGTTAATATTTGATTAAATGATGAACCAGAGCACCATATTTCAAATACCTGTTGCACTTATGTAGCTGTTACATGTAAAATCCAGGGTGATCCAAAATCCAAAAATATACAGATCACCTCCACAGGCTGCAGTACATTGACCAGAGAGTGTGCTGCTGATTGTTAATGAGCATAGAGCCGTGTTTTGTGTGTTTCTATGTGTGTTTTAATGTGTTGGTGGGGACATTATCCCGCAAAGATATATATCTAGATAGATAGATAGATAGATAGATAGATAGATAGATAGATAGATAGATAGATAGATAGATAGATAGATAGATAGATAGATAGATAGATAGATAGATAGATAGATAGATAGATAGATAGACATTGTTTATTTTAATAAAAAATAAATGTGTCATTATAGAATGTTTATTAAACAGATGATGCATAAGGTCAATGCAAGATACCCATAAGGATGGAAATGTGTGAGTGGGACATTATGTTTCATATAATACATAATGTTAAGGCAAGGTTCCCATGAGGATGTGTGTGTGTGTGTGTGTGTGTGTGTGTGTGTGTGTGTGTGTGTGTGTGTGTGTGTGTGTGTGTGTGTGTGTGTGTGTGTCTGTGTGTGTGTGTGTGTGTGTGTGTGTGTGTGTGTCTGTCTGTGTGTACTGTATGTGTGAGCAATTTTGAATGTCTTTGGTGGGGACGTTATGCTGCAAACATTTTCCTGCTATATCTTTTACAATAGTAATAATAACTGTATCATAAATTGTATCATTATGGAATGTTTATTGATTTGATTATGCGTAATGTCAAATATAAGGTCCCCATAGGGATGAAAACCCAAATATATATATATGTGTGTGTGTGTGTGTGTGTGTGTGTGTGTGTGTGTGTGTGTGTGTGTGTGTGTGTGTGTGTGTGTGTGTGTGTGTAAAGGAGGGATGTGCCCAGCTGCTGAGAGGTGTAACCTCAGTGATGTATTCATGGTCAGCCACCACACAATGAAAGTAAGGTGAGCAGATTTCAAATGAAGTCTCGTTTATTTGTTCTTCAATATCTGCAAGCTATATGTATATATAGTATCATGATAGGTTAATGCTTTATCCATGGCATCCCCCTTATCTTCTCCTAGAACATCGTAATCAGCACGAAATAAGCATTCAACGTGATATAAAAATGCCTACTCTACGGCAGGACAGCATGGACATGTCATCATCACACAGGTCCGGTGTCAAATAACAGAAATGGCATAAGCACAGATTCATCAAAGCAACATGAGCCGAGGAGGAACAGATCACTGCTTAATCATCAGCGGTGCAGCACCAACCTGATTAAATGATGCAGGCTGAACTGGAGATGCAGAAAGCTCAGAATGAATGGTGTGTGTGTGTGTGTGTGTGTGTGTGTGTGTGTGTGTGTGTGTGTGTGTGTGTGTGTGTGTGTGTGTGTGTGTGTGTGTGTGTGATGAGAACCATACCTCTCCTGGTCTGCTTGATCTTCGGACTCAGCATAGCCGTCATCACTGCAGCCTTCAGTCCCTGCTCAGCATATTATTCCTCCAGCTTTCCCTCTTTCTGTCTATCTATATCTCTCTCTCTCTCTCCCTCCTTCCCTATCCTCCTGTTCCTGCTCTGCTGCAGCTCTCTCTCCTCCTTCAGTTGCGCTTGCGTCTTTTCTCCCAACACGTCGTTCTCCTGCTGACCTCATAGTAAGGCGGGGGAGGGAACCTTCACACACACGCTCTCACACATGCACACACACACACTTTACACACACCCTCATAAGCACTCCACACCCACCCTTTGGTGCATTATGCATCCAGCCTCTCTTTACTGACCACTCAGTGTGTGTGTGTGTGTGTGTGTGTGTGTGTGTGTGTGTGTGTGTGTGTGTGTGTGTGTATGTGTGTGTACGCATGGTATTACGACAATAGGCTTGCCGTTTAATTGGCCACAGGCATGTGAGCTCAGCTTGGTTTACTCTCCAGGGATCTCCTCTTTCTCTTCTCTATTTTTCTCTTCTGCTCAAGCTCCCTTTCTTTTTTTCTCTCTCTCTTTCTCTTTATCAATAAATCCTAAGCTTATCTTCTCACCTTTCTCACCTCCTCCTTTTTTAAATTCTCCCTCACTAAATCCATTCAGACACAGATTGGTGACCAGGGCAGATGTTTGATTTTCTTCTTACCTTCTCCAGCCTCTTTTTTATCGTTTGATAATTTCCAAGGATATCAGAAGACCACCTCGAGGATGGTGCACTGCTGGTGCAATCGAATCAGGCGTATGGAGAACAGCTGCTCCTCTTATAGGCCGGGTGGTGGGGGAGGAGATCACTGCGATGAGAGAGAAATTACGACTCGTTCGGCGCTCGCACCCTCGTCAGCTGGCATCGTTCCCTGCCAATGATCCAAAATTTGAGAGCGAAGACATTTCAGAGGAATCAGATGCACCAGATATGAGTGCTATATCCTGCATAGTGTGACAATAATATAATTTATATATTAATATAATATAATATTACACCCAAAGACATCATATACCATTAGCATATTATTTATTATGTTACATTGCAGTTGTCGACATAGTCTACATAGGTACTGGTAGTTGCCATGGTAACCTGGAATAATTTGATGTGGCTGCTGAATGCTATGTTAGCAAGCATCAAGTGATTATCTCTCCATGTGCTTCCTACAGGTGTACACCCAGCCGGTTATTATGTAAGGAATGAAACGCTAAAAGGTGAGCTGTTTTTAGGTAAATACAGAAAATGCACATTTCTCTTGACTTCACCAGTTATTAAGAAACTGGAGAGAAAAAAATTCATCTGTCCTCAATACTTTTCCATGATAACAAATGTGGTGCAAAGCACTGATGCTAGAGACTCCTTTTGGGGAGCTCTGTACAGAAAACATCACCATGTGTTTAATTACATTTTATTCATCTACTGTTCACATTAGACTTAGATTGGACCCCGTGCTGGCAACAGACAACATATTATAACGAGCAGGGATCTCATAATATCTGACTAATTACATTTAAAAAGTCATTAGTTTTATATAAGAATTAGACTGTTAAGGTTCTCGAGACTGGTTGGGTCTTTAGACAACAAGTCAGTGCTCTCTTTTATTAAATTGTAATCAGTCTTGTCTTGGTTTTGGCTTAGGAGACAAATAAAATATTTTTTTCAACACCACCCATAACCCATTTCCATGATCTATTCATTTGCCTTTCTTTTGTCTATCACCAACCACAAATTTACAGCTGTATTTGGTTTAGGAAAACTTTAAAGAATGCTTTTTACCCACCTGCTGTGTACTTATGTGCTTAGATCAGAGAAAACATGCTTTGTTTAGCAATTTGAAATGTACTGTATTCCCTGAACTTCCTTTCACACACACATGTATATATATATATATATATATATGTGTCCCCTTAAAATAACTCACCATACGGCCATTATTGTCAAAATAACTGCCAACAAAAGTGAGTAGACCTGTGTCAATATTTTAATGACATTACGGAGCTGCATGTTGCTTCCTCACCTTCTGCTTGAGGAGCACAAGAGATGCTCAATAGAGTTCAGGTCTGGAGACATACTTAGCCACTCTATCACCTTTAGCTTCCTCAGCAAAGTAGATGTCATCTTGGCGATGTGTTTTGGGTCATTATTATGTTGAAAAACCTTTTGTTTGTGGGCTTTCTTGTTAACCAGCTTCAGAATACGCTTCCTTTTGGGACGACGGCCTGCAAACAGACTTGTTGCAGTGTGAGGCGTATGGTCTGAGCACTGACAAGCGAACCTTCCGCTTCTGCAAACTCTAAAGCAATGCTGCAGCACCCATATCTTTTTTTTTTTAAGCAGCTTCTGCACCTGACGCACAGCACTCTTATGGACCTTTGTGAGGTCTGTTTGAGGTCTGTATGACCCTGATCACTGTACTGTAACTCAGTGTCAGGGTGTTACAGACCGCCTTATAGCTTTGTCCATCATTGTGTAGAGCAATAATTCTGATTCTCAATTCTGATTCTCAAAGTCTTTACCATGAGGTGCCATGTTGAACATCCAGTGGTCAGTATGAGAGAATTGTACTAAAAACACCAACATTTAACTGCTTTAATACAAGATACACAAATTTGTATGGTTCTGTCAAGCAGGCAAAAACATGAACATGATGAATAGGACATTATGCTTTGCATGTTTACATGACGTACAGCTGTTATCACTTACAGTGTACTCACTTTTGATGCCAGCCCTTTTGACAATAATGGCTGTATGTTGAGATATTTTCAGAGGAGAGTCAATCTATACTCTTCTACAAGCTGTGTACACCAATCAGGCATAACATTGACATAACATTATGACTAGTGAGTGAATAACACTGATTATCTCTTAGTCATGGCACATATTAGTGGGTGGAAGATATTAGGGATCAAGGAAAACATTAGGTCCTCAAAGTTAATGTATTAGAAGCAGGAGAAAATGGCGAGCGTAAAGATTTGAGCGAGTTTGACATAGACCAAATTGTGATGTCTAGACGACTGGGTCTGAGCATCTCCAAAACTGCAGCTCTTGTGGAATGTTCCTGGTCTGCAGTGGTCAGTATTTATCAAAAGTGGTCCAAGGAAGGAACAGTGGTGAACCGGCGCCAGGGTCATGGACGGCTGAGGCTCCTTGTTGCACGTGGGTGAGAAGGCTGGCCCATGTGGTCTGATCCAATAGACGAGCTCCTGTAGCTCAAATTGCAAAGGAGTAAAGAAGTTAATGGCTCAGGACCACAGGTTGCATTAACAGTTTTGCATTAAAGCTTCTATCACTGAACACTACACCTCAACAATAATGGAACTGTAATGAATGGACATTTGATGCCACGCAGATGAGGATAGGCTTCTTTTTGAGTCTGGTTCCTCTCAAGATATCTTCCTCATGCCATCTCAGGGAGTTTTTCTTTACCACTGTCACCACTGGCTCACTCATTAGGAAAAATGTACAATTATAAGGAACAAAATTATAGGCACTAAAGATATAATAAAATTCATTCTAGCTTTGTAACCTTTAATCTCTGTTAAGCTATGTATATGAGTTGAGATTCATTGAAAGGTTTTTCGAATTCTCAAGGTATTTGTAATTGTTGTTTGTGAACAAATCGAATAAACTGGGTCAACAAACGAGGATCTGTTGATTTCATCTCAACTGATTTATACATGTATTTTGTACAGTTCTCCATTCTTTCCAAAAGAAAAGAATGTGAAAGGAACAGTGTGTTTGAAAAGCATGTCGGATGTAGCTTTAAACCCCTAGTCAAAGCGGGGGACATCAATAAGTTACAATTATGCTAATTAGCGTTACACACTGCTGTCATTTTGCGGTTGGTCATGCTGTGCCAATGCTCAGAGGGACAATAAAAGACACTGATACTTCCATTAGAACGCAATTCTTTTAGGACAATTAATTTTATAGGTGTTTGTTAACAGTCTGATTTATATATACAGTGAGGAAAATAAGTATTTGAACACCCTGCTATTTTGCAAGTTCTCCCACTTAGAAATCATGGAGGGGTCTGAAATTGTCATCGTAGGTGCATGTCCACTGTGAGAGACATAATCTAAAAAATAAAATCCAGAAATCACAATGTATGATTTTTTAACTATTTATTTGTATGATACAGCTGCAAATAAGTATTTGAACACCTGAGAAAGTCAATGTTAATATTTGGTACAGTAGCTCTTGTTTGCAATTACAGAGGTCAAACGTTTCCTGTAGTTTTTCACCAGGTTTGCACACACTGCAGGAGGGATTTTAGCCCACTCCTCCACACAGATCTTCTCTAGATCAGTCAGGTTTCTGGCCTGTTGCTGAGAAACACAGAGTTTGAGCTCCCTCCAAAGATTCTCTACTGGGTTTAGGTCTGGAGACTGGCTAGGCCACGCCAGAACCTTGATATGCTTCTTACAGAGCCACTCCTTGGTTATCCTGGCTGTGTGCTTCGGGTCATTGTCATGTTGGAAGACCCAGCCTCGACCCATCTTTAATGCTCTAACTAAGGGTAGGAGGTTTTTCCCCAAAATCTCGCAATACATGGCCCCGTTCATCCTCTCCTTAATACAGTGCAGTCGCCCTGTCCCATGTGCAGAAAAACACCCCCAAAGCATGAAGCTACCACCCCCTTGCTTCACAGTAGGGATGGTGTTCTTGGGATTGTACTTATCATTCTTATTCCTCCAAACACGTTTAGTGGAATTATGACCCAAAAGTTCTATTTTGGTCTCATCTGACCACATGACTTTCTCCCATGACTCCTCTGGATCATCCAAATGGTCATTGGCAAACTTAAGACGTGCCTGGACATGTGCTGGTTTAAGCAGGGGAACCTTCCGTGCCATGCATGATTTCAAACCATGACGTCTTAGTGTATTACCAACAGTAACCTTGGAAACGGTGGTCCCAGCTCTTTTTAGGTCATTGACCAGCTCCTCCCGTGTAGTTCTGGGCTGATTTCTCACCTTCCTTAGGATCATTGAGACCCCACGAGGTGAGATCTTGCATGGAGCCCCAGTCCGAGGGAGATTGACAGTCATGTTTAGCTTCATCCATTTTCTAATGATTGCTCCAACAGTGGACCTTTTTTCACCAAGCTGCTTGGCAATTTCCCCGTAGCCCTTTCCAGTCGTGTGGAGGTGTACAATTTTGTCTCTAGTGTCTTTGGACAGCTCTTTGGTCTTGGCCATGTTAGTAGTTGGATTCTTACTGATTGTATGGGGTGGACAGGTGTCTTTATGCAGCTAACAACCTCAAACAGGTGCATCTAATTTAGGATAATAAATGTAGTGGAGGTGGACATTTTAAAGGCAGACTAACAGGTCTTTGAGGGTCAGAATTCTAGCTGATAGACAGGTGTTCAAATACTTATTTGCAGCTGTATCATACAAATAAATCGTTTAAAAATCATATATTGTGATTTCTGGATTTTTTTTTTAGATTATGTCTCTCACAGTGGACATGCACCTACGATTACAATTTCAGACCCCTCCATGATTTCTAAGTGGGAGAACTTGCAAAAGAGCAGGGTGTTCAAATACTTATTTTCCTCACTGTAGATTAATAATACAAATTATTATTTATAATTTAATTTATGATAATTTATTATAACCTTAATTATTTCAGTCCAATAGACTCATTCGATTTGACATCATTTATTTATAATACATAAACACAAAACCTTATTAGTGATTCTCATCTATACAATTCTCAAAAAATGAAATCTGAAGCATCCAACCCATAATATAATAAAAGTGAAAAAAATATAATAAATATATATTAATATATTTATTATAATAAATATAATAAAATTTTAACAGAAACTCTTTATTATCCTTACGATACAATAATGTAGATTTTAAAAAGTCTGCCATTATTACAATGTTAATGACAATATGATACAACTATATGATACACACACACACACACACACACACACACACACACACACACACACACACACACACAATGGGATGACAAACCCACTCATCTCTCTATTTATATGAACTTTTGCTTTTTAATGCAATTATTGAATCAATGATTAATAGTAGCACAGTGCAAAACAAAATTTCTTCATCAAGCATCAGAATGAGGAACACATGAGCTCAGTCTGTGGCAGTGGCATGGATGGCATTAATGTTGGTGCCAGACAAGCAGATGGGTTTGTTTTTGCTGCTTTTCATGCACACTGGTCTCCAGTTCTCCAATTCTAAACTGATGAAAAGAAAGCAAAGAAAGACAACCAAACAGGAAGTCAATGGCAAACTCTCTTAGCCACTCTTTAGAGCCACAGTGAGTGAAAATGGTGGTGATAGGTTAGTGGTTATGGCATTGGACTCTAGATTAGAAGGTCAAATCACCATCACCATTTAGCTGCCACTGTTGGGTCGTTAGTACCCAACAGTGAAAGTACCTTAACCCTCAACTGCTTAGTTGTAAGAGTCTCCTTCAAATGTCATAAATGTAAAAAATAAGGCATCCCAGAATGCACCACACAACAAACCTTCATGTGGAAGAGCATCAACAGCAGATGATCCACTTCTGTCTGCTGAGAACAAGAATTTGAGGCTAAAGCAGATATCCATTTATATATAGATTTATTTACTCGGGACAGATTGGTATATAAATGCTATTTGACACTTTTTCTGCATGATTTTATGCATTACAATGGGAAACATAATTGACCAATTAGATGAGTGCATGTGAACCCGTTTGATATAGCAAAGGTGGACTAATGACAAAAACAATCGCAGATTTTTCTATGCAAGCTAGTATCTAATCGCTGTCATATTTTTGCATAATAAACAAAGACATTAAGGCATATATGTAAAATATGTAAATTTGGATATATATAATTGCACTGGCACCGATTTGCGCTTCATTGAGATCCTTGAGAGGGAAAAGAAGCGAGAGCTAAGCGCAGATAAATGCCACTTCACTCATTAGTGAATGAATGCAGGATTGCTGCTTGGCATTTCTAGCATGCCAGCTTATGTGTGGCATTATGCAAGAGCCTTTTGTACCTGCTGTGCAAAGAGGGAGAGAGGAGTGAAAGCACTACCTCCCCCCTCATACACACACACAAGCACACACACACACACACGCACACACACACACACACACACACACACCCATACACATGCACACACACACACACACACACACACACACACACACACACACACACACACACACACACACACACACATTTTGCACAGTGTAGCTTTCACGTGGCCTAGTAAAGTGACTAAAGGCGTTCTTCGTTTTTGTTGTAAAATCTATCTCACAATAAGAGTTTGCAGCCCAATGTTCCTCCCCTACAGCTGATTATTTCCTATAACCTAAAACTATATATATATATATATATATTTATTTGTGTGATCATTACTAAGTGTGTGTGTCTGTGTGTGTCTGTGTGTGTATGCTGTATAAGCCAATGATGACGAGTGATCTAGAAACCTGACAAGCTAAAAAAAAATAATAATAATAATTTTTAAGTTTTCACAGTGCTCGATAAGTTCTTTGCGATTTGCCATTTGAAGATGGACGACTGTCAGGCTTATGCCTGTAACCACAGCACTACGTCTCCCATCAGCCAGTCACATGTCACATGATCACCTTACACCCTGTTACATGCATATACGTTTACATTACATATATGCCATTTGGCAGACGTCCTTATCCAGAGCGACTTACAACTGAGCAGTTGAAGGCTAACGGCCCTGCTCATGTGCCCAGTGGTGGTGCTGGGATTTGAGCTTGTGACAAATCCAGAGTCCAATGACTTAACCGCTGAGCTTCCACTTCCCCTATTTACATCTAACCTTGCATCCTCCATGTTTTTGTGTTTAATTATATTAGGGCTAGCTTGGCTGTTGTATAGTCACGTTTACTTCTTTGGAACATGAACTCTTAAGTTCCTGTTTTAATTTTGAGAGCAACAGTTGCTCTTAAAGATTTCTGCTAAAGTTAGCAAGAAAAGAAATTTCCCTAAACCACAGAACACTATGTATTTTCTACAGAAGCTTTTTCCCCTAACTAAAAATGACTAAAAATCTGTCAAATGGAGACTCCATTTAAATAAGTCAAATGACAATTTCATGAAATCCCCTCCTGACCAATCAGCGCTGTAATTTATTTCGGTAACATATTCCGTATGCGCTTCTGTTTTTCATATAAATTTGAGCACATTTTTGTTCTATTTCTGACATTGCCTTTATCTACAAACTTCTTTATCACCCTGCTTTGTGGAATTAGTGGTAATCAACCGAGCAATGATGGTTTTCCTCTGTACTGAGTTTCCACTAAGCCTTTGGTCCAGCATGTCTCTTTCTTCTTTACACTTCCTAAGGCATTCACTACAAAGGCAATCTTTCCTGACCAGGTAGAGGCACTCCACCCTTCGAATGGGATCCAGTTTTGGTGGATTTTCTACAGGTAGTGGGTTGCACTTCACATTAAGCCTGTTAAGGTTGGGCAAATTCTGGAGCCACACAGGGATTTGAGTCAAAAGGTTGTTAAAAAGCCCCAGCTCGCAAATGTCCTTCAGTCCTGCAATGAAAAGTGGAACCGTCCCGATGCGATTCATGCCCAGGTTCAGCTTCTGCAGGTTTCTGAGCAGGCCCATTGTATGTGGGATCCCATAGCTGGTTAGCCTGTTGTTGCACAGGTTGAGGTTCTGAAGCTTCTGCAGGTGACCAATGGTCTCTGGGAGCTGCTCCAGATGGTTGCTGTGCAAGTCCAGCAGACGGAGGTTGACAAATCTGTTGATCGTGTCCGGAATCTTCTTCAGCATGTTGCGGCTCAGGTCTAGTTCATCCACATCGCAGAGTTTCAGGATGCACTTAGGGAATGTGGTGATCTCCATGTTGCTGAGGTCTAAGCGCCGCTTGCCGTCAGTCGTCAGCTTCACTGCATTCTTGGCCATCTTAGGCGTGATTTTTCGGCCCTTGGGCTCCTTCAATTTCTTTTTCACCATTTGTCTTAGGAAATAGAAATAATTGCAGTCATGAGACAAATATGTTTTTTTCAGTGGTTTTGTTCTGGTAAATGTGAAGGCCAAAGTGTATGATTTTGATTATTCAGGTTGTCATGAAAGATAACCTTTATGATGGAGTATTGCTAAAACAGACCACTGTGAATCTTTGGGAGTTTTGTTTTTGTGTCTCTGGCTTGCTTGTTAAGAAATAAAATACACACAAATCTACCTTAAAATTCTTAGAGAAAGCGTACAACAGGATGATGAGTTGTGGTATTGTATGAGGAAGTCAGATGTGTCAGAGAAGTATGTGAGGGTGGTGCAGGACATGTATTAGGACAGTGTGACAGCAGTGAAGTGTGCAGTAGGAATGACAGACTGGTTCAATGTGGAGGTTGGACTGCATCAAGGATCGGCTCTGAGCCCTTTCCTGTTTGCAGTGGTGCTGGACAGGTTGACGGACGAGGTCAGACAGGAGTCTCCCTGGACTGATGATGTTTGTGAATGATAATGTTACTTGTGGTTAGAGTAGGGAGCAGGTGGAGAAGAGCCTGGAAGGGTGGGGGTATGCGCTGGAGAGAAGGGGAATGAAAGTCAGTAGGAGTAAGACAGAGTACATGTGTGTGAATGAGAGGGAGGGCAGTGGAGTAGTGCAGTTGCAGTGAGAAGAGGTGGAGAAGGTGGAGGAGTTCAGGTACCAGGGGTCAACAGTGCAAAGTAATGGAGAGCTTGTTAAAGAAGTGAAGAAAAGTGTGCAGGCAGCATTGGAGTGGGTGGAGAAGAGTGTCAGGAGTGATTTGTGATAGAAGAGTATCTGCAAGAGTGTAAAGGAAAGTTTATAGGACTGTGGTGAGACCTGCAATGTTGTATGGTTTAGAGACATTGGCATTGAGTAAAAGACAGGAGGTGGAGCTGGAGGTAGCAGAGCTGAAGATGCTGAGATTTTCATAGAGAGTGACGCGGATGGACAGGATTAGAAACAAGTTTAATAGAGGGACAGAGCATGTAGGACATTTTGGATACAAGGTGAGGGAGGTCCAATGGGGTTGTTTTGGACATGTGCAGAGGAGGGACCTGGGGTATATCGGTAGGAGAATGCTGAGAATGAACCCACCAGGAAGGAGGAAAAGAGGAAGGCCAAGGAGGCAGTTTATGGATGTGGTGAGGGAAAACATGCAGGTTTGAAAGAGGCTGTTGTAGAGGACAGGGGGGTATGGAGACGGATGATCCGCTGTGGTGACCCCTAATGGGAGAAGCCAAAAATAGAAGAAGAAGTACTACATCTCTAACAGTACGTCCTGAAGTTTACATAATAATTACATAGTAATTTTAAGCAACTGCAGTGTTTTTTCCTCTTTAAAATTTTTTTTCCATGATATTATTTTAAATAGCTTATGTTTATTGATGTAAAGTATTCCAGTAAATGGACTTTGTTACTATGCTTTAGGCTACTTTCTGCTCCGCTTGATTACTGCGTATCAAAGCAGAGGTGCATTAAATCACAGTCAGCTCTGAATATTTGGTTTTAATGTATCTTTTATTATTTATTTATCCATTGAATATTAATGGTTCTTCTACTTTGTAACATGGTACTGTTATTTGATTGAATAATTAAAGAGATAATTTTTTTTAAGATTGCTTTATAACGTTGTCTTTTCTTTTGATGAACTTGTTTGATCCTAGTTTCATTCATGCATGTTGAAGAGGCTGTTGTGTTGTTGGTTAATGCAGAGTCTCACAAATCAACCTGTTTTTGGCTTTTCACTAAAGTTTCGAGTACTAGTGCATCTTTAAGTCTACAGTTAATATGAGTAAAATACTCATGTACTGTTCAAACCAAATACTCAAAGACTTTTACTTGAGTCATAGTGAAATTAACTTTTAACTTGTAGTGGAGGACGTTTTGCAGAGCTGTTACTATAGAAACAGTAATGTATTAAAGCAAACCTTAACAAATTACTGTCAGAAATGTGTTTGAATGTGATGAATTAATGGATTCTGGCCAATCTGAGAATTCAACAGCATTCTGGGAAAGACAACGACATTTTAATTCCACAATTATGAAGTTTAGTTTATAGTGAATCATAAGCACAGAGACTTTAAATCCTGGGACAGATAGAAAAACAGGTCACAAAGTATAGTTTTTCCATAAGAGAGCACTTCAGGGTCAAGCCTTAACATAACTCGAAATAAAGCGTCCATGTTAATTAAATAAACGTCCATGTTAATTAAATTCACATTTTGCATTCTTACCTGCGTTTCAGGTCTTTATCCAGAGGCAGCTCTACCACCTGCCTGTCTCGAGCTCTGAGAAGCTCCTATATCTTCTTTAAAGCTGTTCCTGTATTCTCTGAGACTCCTACCTTATGAATTATTTACAATGTAGTCTCAGTAGCTTGTAAATAAAAACTCTTCATGCTTCTCCCTGTTCCAGGACATTTGGAACAGTTGCTCTGGCGTTAGTGAAGCTGGCTGTGTTTTCCTTCGTAACCAGGCAACTGAAAGCGGGTGGTTTTATTGTTCTCAGGCTTGTTGGAGGAGATTTCAGGGCCTGAAACTATGCTTTTGTGTTTTTTTTTGTCATTTTGAAACCTGACTTGAAAGATCAGGCATACAGAAAAGTATAAGAAAAATATCTTAGGTATGTTTTATTGCATCTCTAAGATAGAAGATCATTTTGCTTTGTGATGTTGTTCATGGCTATTGTTGGAATCACAATATTCCATAGTATGTAAAAAACAAATTTTATAATTATTATGTATACATTCTGTAGACTACATACTACTAATACTACTACTACCTCTAATAATGATGATAATAATTATGATTATTAATTGTTATTATCAGTGTGATTCAATAAAAAAATTTTTAACAAAAAAACAAAGATTATTATAAAATATAATTATATTATTTTTAATTATTATTATTATTAACAGTATTATTGTTAATAATAATAATAATAATAATAATAATAATAATAATAATTATTATTATTATTATTATTATATTACTATAATAATTATAATTATTATATAATATTATTATTAATAATAATATTATTAAGACCAAAACTATTAATTGGAGAGGAGAACACCTGGACAAATCCACAGTCACTCATTTAAGAGAATGATAATAAATCAAATTACGACTATAAAAAATGTAAGTTTTAGGGATGAGTCAATATAATGCTCATTTACTCATCCTCATAGAAGATGCAATGATGGCATAGCTACTGGCACAGCTACTGAAATATGACACAAGCAAGCACGGTGAAATCGGTTTAAATGAGCCGCAATCCAGACGGAATTGCATTGTGTTGAAGTATGGAACAGTAGCCATGTTGGTTCAGGATTTTTTGCACTTTCCAGAATAAGTCTCCAAACTTCCCCTATTTTTGGATTGTATGAGTAAGTAAACAAAGTAAAATTCTAAGAATAAGATTATATACACATATTGGCGACAGGACACCTGGTAATAAGTACGGTATGAGCTTTTTGAGCATCACATTCCACATTTAGTACAAATTTGCTGTTATAATTCCCTTCACTCTTCTGGGAACTTGTTTTATTTGTGTTAGTAAAGTCAGATACTGATGTAGGTGAGGTGAGGAGAGACAACTTTGTGCACAGGGGCATTGCCATGCTGGAACAGATTTAGGTTTCAAGTGGACACAAAAATGTACTATAAATGTACAGTTTGGAGAAGAACCATGTATGTTAATGTATGGCAGGAAAGGTCGGGTGTCCAAATACTTTTGTCCATATAATGTATATATACAGTATGCATTACTGTTTGTTACAGTGTGTATGTGTGTGTACATTGTAGTTGCTTGTATCTGTAAGCTGATCTGGATCTCTTGGGAGTATGTTTCACCTTCAGTCCCGCTCTCAGGATTGTGTGTCTGTGGATCTGAACAATCTGGTTTCTTCTTTCTGCCGCTGAGGAATCCAATACACCGTCTCCTTATTTTCCCCCCGTGTTCCGTCTCTGATCTCCGCTGGTTAAAAAACAACTCAGATGGAAAAAACTATGGAAACAGAAAAAAATGGGACACTGTTTTGGGTCTGTGGAACAGAACCAAACCAATCTGACTGTTCACTTGTTCGTAATAAAAAACAAAGTATGCTGAAAATCTTTTGTATTTTCTGTATTATTCATTCACACACAAGACATTAAGTGATATTTTATTAGTTTTAACCTAAATATAACTGAGCTAATAGCCATATTTTACTATTTTTTTCCTCCTCAGCTGCTAATGTGGAAAATATGCACTGCCATATAATAACTCGATGTTAACAGCGTTTGTGCTCATGGCCTCATAGTGTTACTCCGGTGCCACCTACAATCACATGACTTCACTTAAGCTCTCAAGCTGTTAAATATTTTATGTCGGCCTTTATGTGCCTCCTACAATTTACACCCATGAGGCCATATCCTACTGCTCTCTCTTTTTTTTTTTTTTTTTTTTTTTTTACGTTTTTTAAATAATTGGGGTTGTGCAGAGATAAATGTGTCTTTGAGACATCTAGTGGAAATCTGGTAGAGTAGTGTCTGGTAGTTCAGTGCATTTAATCAGCAGAAGAATGTGGATTTTCACATGCATTGCCTTTGTACCACCTTCTTATTGAGCTGTGTGCAGGACAGAACCTTCATCCACCTGCGTGGCCTACTTTAGAGCTGTTCGGTGTCTGTAGCTATGTAAAATTAAAATGAATAAACTATGTAAGCATTTTTAAACACCCAAAACCTGCCTGATTTTTTATTACTTTACAATGAGCCCATGACCCTGTCACTGTTTCACCACTGTTCCTCTTTTGGAGCACTTTTGATAGATAATGACCTCTGCAGATACAAGAGCTGCAGTTTTGGAGACGCTCTGACCCAGTCATTTATCCATCACAATTTGGCCCTTGTCAAACTCGCTCAAATCCTTACACTTGCCCATTTTTCCTGATTCTAACACGTCAACTTTGAGGACAACACTGTTTTGAACCAATTTGGTAGACTTTTCCTAATGATGTCCTGCTTTTGAAGGTTGAAGATGAAGGTTTGTGAGCTCTTATGAGTGCAATCTCTGGGCATGCAATCAGAAGATGTCAAAATTTCAACATGATTGGACCCCTGCTAGGCATCAGAGTGACCAAATCGCAGTTTGACTGGTTAAACCGCTTCAAGCTACATTTACTGTATTTGAACCTAACAAGAGCCAGCGCTTTTTATTTCTGTACTCATAAACACTGCGCACCTGAGAGAAAAGCTATGAAAAGAAGAAAATAGACTTTTTGAAATAATTTAATATGTTTTCGTTTTCAACCACTGGTAAAAAATTTTTTTTTTTGAATTAGTAAAAAAAAATATATTTTAATCGTGATAAAAAATCTGACATTCAAGCAAACAAATCACGGTCAGTTGTCTTTTGTTTTGATTTTTACTTTATTAAAATAAAATAAAAATCACTAAACAATACATAAAACCTTACATACAGGACACATGGTGTATAAGATATACATTAATCAAGTTTACCTGGTTGCCATGTTGAGAGAAATTGTGCAACCCTTATTCTTTCAGAAATCTTTTCGCACTGTGCTCATGTAAGTGACTGGCTAAGAAAAGCGAAATCGATGTTCTGTACTGCGGATGGCCTTGTTGTGCTGCATTCACAGCTGGTAGTTATTAGTGGTGCACAAAGTGGTCTCCCATTACGCCCGGGATGATTTGAAGACGTTTTTATTTTCACAGTTAAAGAACTTTTCCAGACGAGGACCTCTAATAACATCTCCTTCTCTACAAAGAAAGGGGTTAATCACATCCCATAATATTGTGCAATATGAATGTTTCCATGCTTTGTTTGGAACATGAAGCTTTTCCACATTTGAGTCCAGCAGACAAATAGAAATATATTTACTGAAACAAAACAAAGAGACAGGATGCAGACGAGTTCCAGTTAAGCTGCTTGGGAATATCGCATGTCCACTTTCCATATTTAAAGGTTTCAGATGTCATTTACTGTCTATTATAAAAGAATATAATGATATTAGATGTTTATGCTTTTTTTTTGTATATGTTTTATTCAATTACACTATACAACAGACACATTCATGTCTACTCACCTTTATCACAATCATGGAATTGAATTACAGTACAATGCTATTTTCAGAAAGAAATGGTATTGAAACCATGTTCTTGGGGTGAAACTTTGCAACAAACTAGGTAAAATCAAAGTCAAACATGGAGGAGGAAGCTTAATAGCTTGGGGGTGTTTTAGAGCAGGGAAGGTTGGACACTGTTTTCGGAAAATGAATGGAATCCTGAACCAAAATGGCCATTTCATACTTCAACCCTATGCAATTTCCTCTGAACTGCAGCTCATTGGAACCAACTTCACCCAACAAGAAGATGATGAGCCGAAGCAGACTTTAAAGCTCTATAAGTTATTTAGAGAGCCGTCTGAAGTATATATATATGCCATATCTGGGAGCTTTTCTTTGCCACAGTCGCCACTAGCTCGCTCATTAGAGACCAATTTACACTTATAAAGAACATATTATTTTTTATCATCACATTATCTGTGTAAAGCTGCTTTGAGACAATGTTCATTGTTAAAAGCGCTATACAAATAAAAATGAATTGAATTAAATATATATATATATATATATATAAAGGTTGATCATTTCAATACTCTTTGCTCAGAGAGATTAGCCTAGCATGGACTGAAATAGATAAACATAATGTTGCATATGGTCATTAAAGCTAACATTTCGCTCATGTCTGGTTCTTTAGCTTTAACTAGCAATCAAAGTTTACCTCTGGATCACTAATTTGTGCATGACCGGAGCAGGCAGTTGATCTTGGCTCCCAGATGAAAGGGGAAATCTGATAATAGGAGTAGTTACATGCGAGTGGACGGCTTAAATTGGCTGTTTATACAGCTCAGAGCTGGTGTCAGACTAAACACAGTAGAATGTTCTTTACAACTGTGTGTGTCATTGGTTGGCCCAGGTGTCTGGGTTTAAGTTTTTCCATTATAAAAGTAATACAAAAACACAATATAAACAAAGAACAACAATTGTATGATACACTCTATGATACAAATCTGGAAATGAATGATTACAGGTTTTCTTTCTTTTTACAAGAAAAGTTGTGGATGTAATATAAAAAAGCATTATAAATAATCAATATTAAAGCAAAATTGGTTTCATCCTACACCATTTTGTTGTCAAAAAGGATTTGGGCGTACACAGTTCCTGTCTTTGACGTTTTGGCGTCTGGGAGAGGTTTAACCAGTTCGAGTTCAGCATATGTTAAACTCTCCTCCGCAATCTTTGGCTGGAAGAGAAGAAAAATCATGATGTCATCAATAAACCAGTCACTATAAAGCGTCAATATTCCTTTAATAATGTTCATTATGTCCTCTTGCATTATTGACACTTTTCTCCCTGCTTATAGATACATTTAATAGTTTTCAACATCCATGAGACAGGTTCATTTATGTTATCACTTATATTATAGCAGCTATAAATATAATCATAAATACCAGCAGAAGCTGGTTGCCATTGGCCAGCTAGCTAACACTAAATAATAAAAAAATGACATTACCACTCCAGTGCTGATTAATAAGCGTTTATACGCATCCATGGACACCACTTTACACTTTTAATGCAGTTACAAGATCCTCCTTCCTGAAAACGTCTCTAGTGTAAAACCTACAAGCTATGACCTGACTCTGGATACTTCTTCAGAACATTTTTAATTTCTCCATACAGAACGTTTCACGCATTTAAATGAGATGATTTGTATTTTGTCAGATGAACACTAAGCCCTGGCGATCATATCAAGGTGGTATTATAAGTTTCGAAACTAGTGGTGCTAACTGGTGCTATTCTTTCTTGTGATCCATTACCATGTCAGCGATTTCATCACAGAATGCAAGAGCAAACGTGAAATTCTGTGTGAAACTGGGCAAATCTGCCACAGAGACATTTAACATGACATACGTTTGACATATGGCTGCGACGAGTTGTTCGAGGTGTTTTGAGTGGCACACGCACTTCAAGAGCTTAAGAACATCACTGAAAGACAACGAGAAATCAGGAAGACCTTTAACGAGCTCAACCCCCAAAAATGTCAAAACCGTTTGGCAACTTGAAGAACAATCCACATGATTTTACTCTCGCACCCACCCTACTCGCCAAATTTGGCTCCTGCCGACTTCCCCCTCTTCCTAAAGATGAAGATTCAGCTCAAAAGTCACTGTTTTGACACCAAGATTCAGCACAAATCCCAGAAGGTGCTTGACACACTTTGGAAAGAAGACTGTATTGCTGTGCAATGGGACTATTCTGAAGGTGATTGTGTTTAAACAAAGATAAATAAAGTACTTTCTTGTTCGAGCTAGTGTCGAAGGTTTTTGATAACACCTAGTACACTCTGTGATGAAATTAGCCTCACAATAGCGGTGAACTTACCAAAATGATCTTTCTTGGTTGAGGTTTTAAAAGTTTGGGCTTTCTCAGTCTATCACCAATGGGTACTGGGAAAAAGAAGAATAGTGAAGTTATGAGTAAAGTAAAAAGGTAAGATCAGAAGTGCTCAAACTGTTTCCTATGGAAGTGCCAATCAAGTCAAACTTGTACATGTTTAAATAATAATTATTTTAAAATAAACTTTCCATGGTTCTTCTTATTTATGATTTTCTTTGATATATATAAATAATTATAGAATATATAACTAAAAACTCTAATGCAGTTTTATTTTTTTAAGCTTTCTAGTCTACTGGAAACATAGAAACAATCCCAATAGAGTTTAATTGTACAATAGAGTGCAATACCTGGTATAGGCTTAGAATTCAGGCCCAGTATTCAGGCTAAAAGCAATACAGCTAAAGACAAATAAAATAAAGAAATGTATGTGAAATGTATTTTTAGGTAATAGTCTAAATCACATATTCTGTGTGAGTTCTTATTATCTTTCATTGCATGTTGCCATATCTTTAAGGTGCTTTATTCTTGCCACGTGTACTTTTATAGCACAGTGAAATTCTTTCTTCACATATGAGAGCAGTGTTAGGAAGCTGGGGTCAGAGTGCAGGATTCACATATGGAGCACTGAGGGTTAAGGGCCTTACTCAAGGGACCCAAGAGGGGCAGCTTGGCGATATCAGGGCTTGAACCCCCAACCTGACGATCAGTAACTCAGAGCCTCAACCACTGATTTACCATTTCCCTTTTATAATAAATGCAAATTCCAAAGTCATTCAACTTTGGATATCTTTCATACACGTCTTGTTGTCAGTGTGACTGATATTCCCTGATCCGTATTAGACAGACTGAACAATAATGAGTGGGATGAGACTGTAACTATCCCTAGTTTGGGCATCTCTGCTAAGATCTTCTGTCATTAATTAAAAGGGATGGAGAAAAAGAAAGAGAAAGTAAGAGAAGTGCCAGTTCTACCTTTAGCTGGGATCTCTGGCGGCTCCTCCAGCTGATCTAATTTTTTCTTCGTCTTGTAATTCTTTTGTTTCTTGGGAAGCACTGGAGACAGGCTCACTACACTTGTGACTGTTTCTCCAGAACTGAACAGAGATGAGAATAGAACAGATCCACTTGATTGGCACATGTTCAGTACAGCACAATGAAATTCTTTTAAGGGCCTTGCTCAAGGGCCCCAACAGTGGCAGCTTAAACCCCCAACCTTTCAATCAGCAACCCAGAACCTTAACCAGTGAGCTACTGTACCATTTCCCTTTTATTTGATTTAACAACCATGGCTAGTGATCTTTTTTTTTACTAAAATAAATTTACTAAAAAAACTCACCTGTTTTGAGGACTTTTCACCAAATGATAATTTTCTGAACAAACAAGACAAAAGAGAGTCAAAAGTTAAGTTCAACACAAACACATCTGTGAGACAGCAAACTAACAATATAAAAATCTATTGCTTTATCATGGCATTTGCATTCTTATAATAAATGACAGGACATTAGTCATTGTTGTTAACAGCAAGAGTGGTTTGTAAACTTCTGCCACCTGCTTTCTGTCAAGTGAACTGCAATAAACAAGTCTTTTCTTCTTCTACCCTTACTGACCAATCACTCTCTCATGATATGACAGATTGCAGGCACAACTTAGGAAAGTAAACAATGATTTACATACATTAGGTAGTGGGAAGTAATAAAGCCAGTCTACCAACTTACCTGTTTATTAACAAATAAAAGTTCATATGAGATTACATGAAAATTCTACTTTGCAACAAAATTTACTAGCTGTTAGGGTCCACATTCTCCAAGCAAGTTTTTTTTTTTTTCTGATCTCTGCAAAGCAATTGGAACAACTGTGGTGTTAAAGGTCCATGATAAGCAGTATTACCTGGCTACTTGGCACCCCAAGTGGACAAGCTCTGAAAAAATATGTAATGTCCAGTAGACTTACTCATTTGAACGACGGAGGATAAAACTGAGCTGAATGTGATGGAGTCATGATTGCACTGGGATTTGAACAGCGAGTTTTTCCTGATTTAAATACACACTCCTATAGCTTCAGTCTATACCCTACTTTTTAATCACTCCACTATTTCTATTTCCTCTAGTTTTGTCTAAAATATGTCCCTTCAACCAAGTGGACAGTCATTGACCTGCAATTGTCACTTGTTTTCATGGGTCATTTTGTACAGATTTCTATGCTACAGTAGGTCATTTAGTTGTCTTATGTTTGCATGATATTTTTTTAAGCCCTTCTGTTGTCTGCTCTGGCATACTTGGGCAATAAAATTCAGATTCTGATGCAAAGCCTTAACCACAGAGTCGACACAACTACAACACCTTTTTTAAAATTTTTTGTACTTTTACAGTTAACGCTTGTTACGCACCACTCCATTGCTTCATAATTACTAATGCAAAGGGTTCAAAACGAGCTCACACTGGTTCCACACAACTGTAGACACCTCGGGGTTGCCAACCCGTATGGAAATCTGATATATGGCCATGTATAGGCCAAAGACCTAACAGGTGATGTCTCTTGTTTTCTCTCTCTCTGTTTTTTTATTTATTTAGATATTTGAATTTTGTAAGTGACATTATTCCAACGTTTCTGACATCAGATTGGGACAATCACTCAAATGCATTGTTTTAAGTTCCAGATCAGGACAAGATGCACATTGATTATTGTAACATGCAATATGTTACAATGTTACTTTAAAAATGTGAAAATAATTTTGCAATGTTACAGTTGGTTTGTTAATTTATTTTTAATGTTAGATTTGGCTCCTTATTAATCCCTGTTACTTACTGGCACACAGGTTTTAAACAATTGCTGTAATTTAAGTACTGCATTATGTTTTAAAATCTGGAAGCAACTGTAAATCAACAATAAATGTTTACAAATGAAAAGTTTTGACCATTTATTTAATAGAATTAGGAAAATGTAAGGTAGTTATATAAAGTAAGTAATAAGAGGTTATTGGTAAAGAGTAAAATGTATGTACTACACAAGCACAATGTGTTTGTATTATAAATACAATGATAAATATCCTTTACCCATATATAAACATGTACCCTATATGTGTCATATATGTACCTGACATATATTTGTATATCTAACATGAACATGTATGCAATGCAATGCACTAGGAGCATTTTAGGAGAACCTATATATATATATATATATATATATATATATATATATATATATATATATATATATATATATATATATATATATATATATATATGTATGTATGTATGTATGTATGTTCTCCTAAAATGCTCCTAGTTCCAAAATTTGGAGCCACCCTGTATTATGTCATAGCCATCTTTCAGTCATGTTTATTCAGTAATAGAAGTTGTCAAATCCCTGCAAGGGTGTAGTGTAGTTGTGTCGACTCTGTGGTTAAAGCTCTGAATCAGAATCAGAATTCAAATCCAAATGTATTGCCCAAGCATGCTTGAGCAGACAGGGAATTTGTTTCTAGCAGGGCAAGACAATACAAGACAATACAGTGCAGACTGAACCCAAAAAATTACAGAAACCCAACACCATGCAAACATTCCAAAATTTTGGGACTCAAGCTGGTTCATCTGAATTTCACACTTTTGTGTGTTCAAATCCCAGCACCAATAAACTACCAAGATTGGGTCTTAGCTCAGCTGTATCCTGCTTTAATCCAATTAGGAAAAATACTACAGTATGTATTGCATTACAGTACATGACTGTATTCAGGTTTTAAAGTAGTTCACTCTAAATATATTGGCAAACCTGGATTCTATTAAAATGCTATAAATGAATCCTATTATTCACAATTATGTGCTTTGTTAAAAAAAAAAAAATATTCTGCATATTCATATACATATCTGAGATACAATTAGTGTAAAGATTGCTAGATAGTAAGATCCTATATGGTCAAAACTTCCCATCTAATTTGCTGTGTAAGATATATTACAGTACTGAAATGCGTATTTCAGGTTTGGTTGCACAAACAGTTGTGCTGCAGTAATAAGTCTGGCTGCCAAATGATAGTTATTATACATATCATTACTGTAATGCAGCTGCTATTATTGTGAATAAAGTAAGCCATATTGGTTTGAATGAATAGCTTGTGCAGGGTTAATAATTGTAGCCTAGACTGCTCGATGTCTAAAGGAGCCGACGATTACAACATTTAATCATAGCGTTGGCAAAGTACCACAAAACACAACACATGTTGCACTTCCATTAGTGACTCAGATTGGAATATGTGAAGCTACATTTTACATCATTAGGCTTGATGATTCACTGCATATCTGTTTTTTTTTTTTTTTTTTTTTTACGTGTGATTAACAAAACTATTGCCATTATCATGCAAAGAACATCAGGCAGGAAAAAACATCTTATAAGGTGTTAATTTCCCTGGATGCCATAATAGACGAAAAACCTAATAAGTATAGTTTCGTCTTCGCAGTCATACTGTCCAGCTTTCACATTCTGGCACAAAAACGGTCATGTTATTTATCAGAATTGTGGTGTTTTGCTAATAAATTTGAGTTTATGACATTTTTGTTGTTAGTGGTAGTATAATTATCAGCTGAAGTATTAATGGTGGTAGTGGTAATCATACAA
>NC_139585.1:26544348-26559348 GCF_946808225.1 Silurus aristotelis
AGTAGTAGTATTGGTGATGGTTTAGTAGTAGTAGTAGTAGTAGTGGTGTTGATGGTGTAGTAGTAGTAGTAGTATTGGTGATTGTGTAGTAGTAGTAGTAGTGGTGTTGATGGTGTAGTAGTAGTAGTAGTAGTATTGGTGATGGTGTAGTAGTAGTAGTGGTGTTGATGGTGTAGTAGTAGTAGTAGTATTGGTGATGGTGTAGTAGTAGTAGTAGTGGTGTTGATGGTGTAGTAGTAGTAGTAGTAGTAGTAGTAGTGGTGATGGTGTAGTAGTAGTAGTGGTGTTGATGGTGTAGTTGTAGTAGTAGTATTGGTGATGGTGTAGTAGTAGTAGTAGTGGTGTTGATGGTGTAGTAGTAGTAGTAGTAGTAGTAGTAGTAGTGGTGATGGTGTAGTAGTAGTAGTAGTGGTGATGGTGTAGTAGTAGTATTGGTGATGGTGTAGTAGTAGTAGTAGTATTGGTGATGGTGTAGTAGTAGTAGTAGTAGTAGTATTGGTGATGGTGTAGTAGTAGTAGTGGTGGTGGTGTAGTTGTAGTAGTAGTAGTAGTAGTAGTAGTAGTATTGGTGATGGTGTAGTAGTAGTAGCAGTAGTATTATTGGTGATGGTGTAGTAGTAGTAGTAGTAGTAGTGGTGATGGTGTAGTAGTATTATTGGTGATGGTGTTGTAGTAGTAGTAGTAGTGGTGATGGTGTAGTAGTATTATTGGTGATGGTGTAGTAGTAGTAGTAGTAGTAGTAGTAGTAGTATTGGTGATGGTGTAGTAGTAGTAGTGGTGAAGGTGTAGTAGTAGTAGTAGTAGTATTGGTGATGGTGTAGTAGTAGTAGTAGTGGTGATAGTCTAGTAGTAGTAGTAGTGATGGTGTAGTAGTAGTAGTATTGGTGATGGTGTAGTAGTAGTAGTGGTGATGGTGTAGTAGTAGTAGTGGTGATGGTGTAGTAGTGGTGATGGTGTAGTAGTAGTAGTAGTGGTGATGGTGTAGTAGTAGTAGTGGTGATGGTGTAGTAGTAGTAGTGGTGATGGTGTAGTAGTAGTAGTGGTGATGGTGTAGTAGTGGTTATGGTGTAGTAGTAGTAGTAGTGGTGATGGTGTAGTAGTAGTAGTGGTGATGGTGTAGTAGTAGTAGTAGTAGTAGTAGTAGTAGTGGTGATGGTGTAGTAGTAGTAGTAGTGGTGATGGTGTAGTAGTAGTAGTAGTATTGGTGATGGTGTAGTAGTAGTAGTATTGGTGATGGTGTTGTAGTAGTAATAGTGGTGATAGTGTAGTAGTAGTAGTGGTGATGGTGTAGTAGTAGTAGTATTGGTGATGGTGTAGTAGTAGTAGTGGTGATGGTGTAGTAGTGGTGATGGTGTAGTAGTAGTAGTAGTGGTGATGGTGTAGTAGTAGTAGTGGTGATGGTGTAGTAGTAGTGGTAGTAGTAGTAGTAGTAGTAGTAGTAGTAGTAGTAGTGGTGATGGTGTAGTAGTAGTAGTGGTGATGGTGTAGTAGTAGTATTGGTGATGGTGTAGTAGTAGTAGTGGTGATGGTGTAGTAGTAGTAGTGGTGATGGTGTAGTAGTAGTATTGGTGATGGTGTAGTAGTAGTAGTGGTGATGGTGTAGTAGTAGTGGTAGTAGTAGTAGTAGTAGTAGTAGTAGTAGTGGTGATGGTGTAGTAGTAGTAGTGGTGATGGTGTAGTAGTAGTAGTAGTAGTAGTAGTAGTAGTAGTAGTAGTAGTAGTAGTAGTGGTGATGGTGTAGTAGTAGTAGTAGTATTGGTGATGGTGTAGTAGTAGTAGTATTGGTGATGGTGTTGTAGTAGTAGTAGTGGTGATAGTGTAGTAGTAGTAGTGGTGATGGTGTAGTAGTAGTAGTATTGGTGATGGTGTAGTAGTAGTAGTGGTGATGGTGTAGTAGTGGTGATGGTGTAGTAGTAGTAGTGGTGATGGTGTAGTAGTAGTAGTGGTGATGGTGTAGTAGTAGTGGTAGTAGTAGTAGTAGTAGTAGTAGTAGTGGTGATGGTGTAGTAGTAGTAGTGGTGATGGTGTAGTAGTAGTATTGGTGATGGTGTAGTAGTAGTAGTGGTGATGGTGTAGTAGTAGTAGTGGTGATGGTGTAGTAGTAGTATTGGTGATGGTGTAGTAGTAGTAGTGGTGATGGTGTAGTAGTAGTGGTAGTAGTAGTAGTAGTAGTAGTAGTAGTAGTGGTGATGGTGTAGTAGTAGTAGTGGTGATGGTGTAGTAGTAGTATTGGTGATGGTGTAGTAGTAGTAGTGGTGATGGTGTAGTAGTAGTAGTGGTGATGGTGTAGTAGTAGTATTGGTGATGGTGTAGTAGTAGTAGTGGTGATGGTGTAGTAGTAGTGGTAGTAGTAGTAGTAGTAGTAGTAGTGGTGATGGTGTAGTAGTAGTAGTGGTGATGGTGTAGTAGTAGTGGTAGTAGTAGTAGTAGTAGTAGTAGTGGTGATGGTGTAGTAGTAGTAGTGGTGATGGTGTAGTAGTAGTAGTAGTGGTGATGGTGTAATTATGGATCCAAAATCGACTACTTAAAACTCTAAACTGCAATTAAACCAACACCACAACCAGCACAGAACAATTTCATTATCATTCCATCTCACCTGACTTCCAAAATAAAATAAAAAACCCTATACCTTTCAAATGTCTCTTCTTCTGCAGATATTGGCAGCAAACAGCCACGGTAAACAAACACATGCTCAAGAGCCCTGCGCAACAAATCAGGACCGTACACAGGTACACATCTGAAACACACAAAACATAATCTTTAACTCAAACATGTGCCATGGCTCCAGTAAGGACCACAAGAGTTTTTAATAATCATATTGTTTAAACCCAGAGTATTTGCTATGGGAGGAATGAGATAAGTTTATTTTCTCAGGTTTCAGGAGAAGAGAAGTCTTTCCTTCCACGTCCATAGATGGTCCATGTGTGCTATTTCTGTCCAGAACTTGGATGGGTAAGAATACACTTGTGGCTTACCTTCAAACAGGCTCCAGATCCCATCCTTGGCATTGGTGGGTGGAAGGAAGTGCACTGCAAAAAGAACGTGGAGAAATGCAAACTCATCATTGCGGTTTCATGGCCATGGTAATTGCACAGGGTTAAATAAAGCTAATTACAGGTCTCTGTGTGTGGGATGACAGCAGGAAGGCGATCCTTTTCTACGGATGCGCAAGTTCTAGGTCGAGCAGCTCATCGTGGGGTTCACACATTCCGGGAGACTCTGAATTACTCATAAACCCTGACAGTGGCTTATAACAAGGTTAGGCATAGCTACTGATGGAATGACATCAGCAGGAAGAATGCTGCCACTACCATCATTGCTATTGACATTTGACTCGATAATTTAGAATGTACACACATACAAATGTGAAGTAATAATAAAAAAACATGATGCAGATTTATTTAAACTTTAATTATTTATTGTAAAATCCACAATGTTTATAATTGATATTCTAAAATATACATTTATTATTTAGAAAGTGAACAATATTTTATATGTCAAATGATTTCTTGTTGCTAAACTGTTTCTCATGTGTGTGTTCTCTCAGCACCACTGTTGCTACATGAATATTCAATTTAATTCAATTAAATTTTATTTGTGTATCGCTGTTAACAATGGACATTGTCTCAAAGCAGCTTTACACAGATGTGGAATGTGGTAAGAAAAAATTAATAATATTGTTCTTTATAAGTGTAAGTTTGTCCCTAATGAGCGAGACGGTGGAGACGGTGGCAAGGGAAACTCCCTGAAATGGCATAAGGAAGAAACCTTGACAGGAACCAGATTTAAGAGGAAACCTCATCTTTATTTAAGTGGCACCAAATGTCCATTTATTGCAGATAAACAATGTTGAGTTAATATGAAGACCGAGGCGTCTTCTGAGAGTTACATAGAATATGGATTAACATGGCAGAGGTAGAGCTGCATCTTCCTGGAGACCGAACAGAAAAAGTTGGTCTGGTTTTATTTATTTATTTATTTATTTATTTATTTTATTTTATTTTTTAAGTAAATTGATGATCAGCTGTCTGTCTGAACTAAAAAAAATAAAAGTGTACCATATTGAGTTGCAGAGCATCTAATTTTTTCCAGTACATCGTATTGCATTTAATCGAATCAAATGAGTCGACCTTTTAATCAGAGGTCCAACATCTTAACCACTAAGATTCCAATTCTCTGCAGCTGAAAACCACTGTTATTTAATAGAAAAGTGGCCTTGTTTGGGCTAGTGGAGTATCTGCGGTATCAGCATTTGTGGCTTTGATTTTAGATGGCCAGAACACATCAACTCTCTTCTAGCAAACTTATTACTCTATTCTTAAGTATGGAAATATATTTGAGGCACAACATTCCAAAGAAACTGAACTTTTCATACAATGGTGGGTATTATTTTATTGAAAGAACATCAGTAACTAGTTTGAACCAGTATAAAGAGAGAAGTAGGAGGCCTCGGTGGACAGCTGAGCAGGAGGACAATGACAACCGAGACTTTAGCTTGAGAAACAGACATTCTACAGGTCCTTAAGTTAGTTTATATGAATAGTTAAAATATCCAGAGTCTAGAAGAATATATAAAGTTCATAGTGAAATTATTATTTCGGATACTCCAGCGATGTTAGGAAGCTGAGGTCAAAGTCCAGGATCAGACATTATACAGCACCCCTAAAACTCAAAGGGTTAAGGGCCTTTCTCAAGGGCCCCAAGAGTGGCAGCTTGGCGATACAATGGCTTGAACCCCCTGACCTTCCGATCAGTAGTTATCAGCTAGAATGGTCAGTAAGGCCGGAATCGCTGTAAAAGTTAGAATTGTTTGAGATAAGCAAAAATGTAAGATCAAATTTGTGTTTTATGCAAAAATATATATTTTTTAATTAATTTCTATTGTCAGTATCCTGAATCTATTTATTTGATGATTTTCAGCTCATGTGATGAATGAAGATATGAGTTTGATCAAATTAGGTGAACCAAAAGTAATTAAAAATGAACAATTAATAATGCTTATAAATATTCAATTATTAAGATTAAGTCATTGCATAACTATGAATCATCATAGCAATAAAGATTTATATAATTATTGAACTGTTTCATGTTGTATATTATAAAGTAATCATTCATTTCCAGTCTTAAAAATGTACAAGGTAAAAGGTTAAGACTGGTCGTGCAAGTTATTTTCACTGTCTTCCAATCAGCTTTCTTAATATCATTCTAGCTGCGTGAAATCATGAGTTTTTTAAATGTGTCAGTTTTTTGTTTTACTTTTTCATGTATAACAAATTTAAATGTTATTTAAATGTTGTACTGAATGCAGAAGAAGAGGGAACAATCTTTAGAAAATGCTGATAATAAAACACAGGACATTTTGGCTTTTATATGTCACCATTCATGGCTTGCTTAAATTATACACTTATTTATGCATGACAGAACTGGAAAATGAATAGAGTCTCTTTCTGTTTAGTCACACAGACAAAGAGACCCAGCTACAAAATGGATGACTACAGAATTCATTCGGTATGAAGTCTGGAAAAAAAGAGTAGGAGACGACATATGTCCCAATGTGAGACACAAAGTGGTGTATTATGCAGAAATACAGCTGCTACAATCTTTATTTATTTTTTTGTACATTGAATAATGTTGCATTCAAACAGGATTTCTAAACTTTCTGACCAGAAAAAAACGAAACAAAACGATGACGTTTCTTCAACACGTAATTACAACGTTGCAAAAATTTAGTGTCATAATATCATGATGCACTATTGAACCGAAAACAATATGGCAAAAAATCAACTAAAATAAACACTGATTTTATGGAAATATATTTATGCACGTTCCTGAAACATCAGATATCATCACACACAAGCGTTTAGCATAAAAAATCACTATACTCAAAAAAAAAGAAGATAAAAACGAGTGGCATGTGATTAGTGAATAACAATCATTAGATTTATATGGAATTAATAGGAATTTGTTTGGTAGCTACAAACAACTAGCAGCTAACTTCTTGCATTTGGCATGCTTCTGTAGTATCTTAGTGTCAGTTCTGTTTTTTATTCACTGTTTTGTGTCTTTTAGTGAACAGAGGTCATGATTTTATTTTTAATAGCCTAACCCTAAACCAGAGATTCAGGGAAAGCCCCTAAATTCAGCCCACAGGCTAGCATCATCCAGACAGAAAAAAGTTTGTTTATAGCATATGAAGCTATTCTCTTTAAACAATATGCTATATTTTAGCCATCACGCTAATTTTGGGCGATTACTTCATTCAAAAGTTTATATTGGCGACACACAGACATTTCTACTCCATCATGCGGTCACACTTAAAAATACCTGGTGATTACAAAGAGCTAAAAGACAAGATTTTGTTGTAAGAAGGAGATTGTGCTACATGAATACACAGGACAGACAAGTCTTCTGAAATACCGTTCATACCAGAATGGGCAAAAACACCACAAGCCTCAAATCACCATATTACAAATATGTACAGTTCAGTTCTGCCGTCCTCATAATTCATACTGCTCATGTGCGGTTTGGAACACAGTCCTGCATAGTTATCAAATGGCCATGGTGGGAGAAACCATGATACGATGTTAATATGTGCAGGAGGTCACTCAGCTCATTCTATATCGACTATTTTATCTTGTACAGTAAATTGTATACAGCAATGTTTTCTGGCCAGTGAGCTGCTATTAGAGGGATTTACAGCTAGTCCCGAATTACGACCGGGATGCGTTCCAATGACCTCATCGTAACTTGAAAATATGCTAAGTCAAGACATGGCCTAGCCTACCCAGGGGTCTTAAAGAATGGTGATCAGTATGGAGTTGTTTACCGTAAGCTGTTAATAATTTAACAATTTACAGTACATACTGTAATTTAGGAAAATACAGCAATTTACACTATACCAATGTATAAAATATACATTATATATGTATGCGGCAGACAGCACATGGACGAGCTCTGTTTCAGTGTCCGGCCACGCCAATAAAAAGGATAAAGACAAGAGCTAGAAGTGTGCTTTAAAACACCAAAACCACAGAAAAAAATATGCATTCTACCACCGAGATAACTGATCGCTGTCGACCCATGGAGAATTTAAGGCATGTCACAAGGGGGGAAATGCGAGCACCCTGGCAGCATCCCAATGTATCGTACCGCGTATACACTGCTAGGTTTGCCTGCTGCATGAAACATATTTCTATCATCAGCAAAATATTGAAAAATTGTCGAACAATCTTAGCACGGGGACTGTATTTCAAATTTACCACACAGTTCATCATGCAATGAAATGTTTATGGATGTCTGGTCTGTGATATAAACTGGAATAAAAAAGTTAGATTTGAAATATTGTGCACTGTTTAGGCCATTGATCAGGTCTGGTATTGTGCGATTATAGAGAAAATGCATAGAAAAGTCAACAATAAAAAAGACATTTTCTCCTTTTTTTACTTGCAATATGAAATCAATAAAGAAATGAAGAGGTTGAAATTTATTGGATTCTTTAGCTCCAAAGATTGTGAGTTTAAGTCCCAGCCACATTAAGCTTCCACTCCTGGGCCCCTGAGCAAGGCCCTTAACCACATAGCTGCTCAGTTATTAATGAGATTACTGTAAATCACTTTAGGATAAGGCAAAATATCCCAAATACTGTTTTATATTAAATTCATTAAAAAATTAATGAATGCAACCTACACAAACTCATATGTAGCAGTGCTTTTATTCTGGGATCCACCCATTTACCTACAAATTAAATAAAACATTTTTGCCATTCTTTATTTTTTGTTCTATCCTGTTAAAGCTGTTAAAGTAACTGCTTAGTGAATAAAAAACATAGCTCTCAAGTTCCATTTCTCCACAAAACCAATATCTACAGTGTTTCATTTTCCAGCCCACAAACACTCCTGGTGTTTCTTTGTTTTAATGGGTTTTTTTTTTAATATTGTTTCAATCCTTCTATGGATCTTGCTTTACTTCCTCCATGTCACATGTTGTGATATCCTGCCCACAAACATGCTTGCGCTTTCCTCCGCTCTCGCTGCTACTGTGTACTTAAATCCTGACCACATCCTCAACACACACACACACACACACACACACACACACACACACACACACACACACATAAACACAAAGGGTGCTTGCAACCTCAGTGGCTTCCTGACAGTACATGCAAGGTTGGATCATTTTCATGTGACTGTTTAATAGCAAAGATCTGCCCTGGCTTTGCAACAGGTCATGTAAGAAAACCTATGTAATCGATGTAAATTTAAGTTTAACAGAATAAATAAGGTGTTTTTTCCTGAATGTTAGAGGCCAGAAAACTATCCTAAGCTAGGAATTCAAATACTGAGGCGACGTCTACACTAATCCGAACAAATTCACACTGCAATGTGAAAACTGCGCTTTCAAATGTATCCACTTGGGGAATGTTTTTAAAAAGCTGTCTCGTGTGGACAAAAGGTTAAAATGGTGAGAAAAATAAGTTTTCAGACAAAAACGAATTAGTGTGGACATGGCATGAAGCTGATGTGACATGATTAATCAGAAAGGATTTTACAGTGCTGTGGTTTATGATTTAATATATAATACTGGCATATATTTTAAATAGTCAACAGGTGGTAGAAGTGGTACAGTAGCTCAGTGGATACGGCTCTGGGTTACTGTTCAGAAGGTTGTGGGTACAAGCCCCGATATCACCAAGCTGCCACTCTTGGGCCCTTTATCAAAGTCCTTAACTGACTCCACCTTCCTATCATTGCTGGGACACGTGAAGCAAAAAATTCTCTGTACTGCAATGTTTATCTGACAAGTGAAAGGTGTCTTTATGTATAGCTTTAAAAGTATTCAATATGTTGATATTAAATCATTTTTAACTCCATCTTAAAATGTAAAATACTTCATTTACCTTGGACCAGACCATGCAAACAATTCGTTCTCTCCTTCATATACAGATGCCCACACACTTAATCAATTAGATGTATTTTGTCTGCTCGCTCTGTTATTTTGGACTCAAAGTTGTGTAACCGAATAAACAGAAACTTAAACTCGCCTTTGAAGCGTAAAGAAGATCAGATGGTCAGAACACAAGCATGTGAGTTTTAGTTTTTCCCAGTTGATTTGCAGCATTTTTTTAATCATCCTTAATATTTGCAAACCAGTAAGTGCATTTTTTAAAACGATTTGTACAAACAGCAAAACACATTGGATTTCTTGCAAAATCCGTCCTTTTGTCATTGATCACATACTAGATAAAAAAAAAGTTTAGTCATGTTGTCAGTATGACGCTGCACAGTTTCATACAGTTTCACAGTTTTATCCTGATATAAACTACAGCCTGGGTTACACTGATTAAAAATGCACAAAGCTGAAATGATTCTGTTTGGCATCTATGAATATTAACAGCACAAATGTATTTATTTGATTGCATATTTGATTTATATTGATTGTAAGAGACCCGACATGATTCAGACTTTTACTGTACTCTAATAGTGTTCGTTCATTACCTGATTGTTCATTCGTTTTCAGAAAATTGTAAGACTGTGTTTTGCTTTGTTGCCAATTGAAGGTTAAAAAGATTCACCTTTGACCTGTTTTAGAAAACTAGTCGATCATTGGTTGATCTGATGCTGTTCACTCGCCTTCATTAGTAACATTCAAGATTCATCTGCAGCATTCAACAATTCAAGTCACATTTACAAAAAAAAGTTTAATAGAAATTTTAGATGATGAGAACTGGTTTAACCATTTAGCAGTCAATGACTTGTGCAATGAACTGATGCTGAGATGTTTTAGGGGTAAAAACTATTCAGGTGAAACCAGTATAATATATTTTAATCAACATAAACAACTGATAATGTAGGAAACAGCAGACACTTGTACACAATCCATTAAATGAATGTACAAAAGCATTTGCGATTTGATCGAACCAATGAGAAACCGGTTGTATTTCTGAATAGAACTTTCCATTTCCATTCCCATTAGCTCAAGTTTTTTCCCTATAGGAAATATAAAGCTGATATAAAGCTGTGAACTGACCTTCATTTGCACTTTTACTCATTACTAATTATTTACTTTTTTTCTATCTATTTATTTTCAGAGCAAATTTCTTATTCTGAAAATGTGGTTTACAGTTTTCTATCTATCTATCTATCTATCTATCTATCTATCTATCTATCTATCTATCTATCTATCTATCTATCTATCTATCATAGAAATTGCAACATAGAAATAGATAGATAGATAGATAGATAGATAGATAGATAGATAGATAGATAGATAGATAGATAGATAGATAGATAGATCACTTTGGCATGAAGAACACAGCAGCTCATACAAATCTACAGCTTAACATAGAAGCTCAACACGGAACACTGTTGTTACCTCGCTACAGGTTCTAACTGCAAGACGTTGTCACACTTAAGTTCTTGAGCACCCGCAGGTTCTCCTCAGCTGTTTGCTTAAAATACATTCTTACTTTAAAAAGGAAAATTAAAATTTCACAACGCTTCGAAGCCACTCCAGAATCTCACCTTTAAGCTCTGTAGCTGCTGTGAAGTCAACGGAGGATTTCCATTTCTCCTGGTGCTTCTTGAACTCCTGCACTTTGCAGCTGTACATGCCTCTGTCTTCTCTGGTAATGTTGATGATCAAAAGGTTGTAGATCTTGCCCTGCTTCACTACAATTAACTTGATCTTGGGCTTGGGGAAGCTCTTGGAATAGTTTCCATAGAATTTGGCCCTCCTCATGTTCACTTTGGCAAGGAGCTGCTCGTCTCCTCCAGACACGGGATGGAAAAGCCAGCGCAGCACGAGAGCAGTGTCGGATTTGTGATGCTGGGTCACCTGACATGAGAGCGTGGCGTTCTCACCCTCGAGTGCCACAAGGAACGGAGACGGAGTGACCGTGGCATTAATGGCGGTGCAAACATCTGGAGATATAAACAAGTTCATCTTTTTCATATAGTGTTTAACAATATTTAACAATTATACAAAAAAACAGGTCGGTCGGTCGGTCGGTCGGTCGGTCGGTCGGTCGGTCGGTCTGTCTGTCTGTCTGTCTGTCTGTCTGTCTGTCTGTCTGTCTGTCTGTCTGTCTGTCTGTCTGTCTATCTATCTATCTATCTATACTGTAATCATAGTACCCAACTGGTGAACCTGATATTGAACACATCAAATCTTTGAGTTCAGCTCAGACGTCTGCCGTTTTTGGATTCCACACTTTGTTTTTTACTCAAAAGAAACAAAGACAGGACCTGACTGAGGCCTTACTGCTCTGATGCTTTATATAGTAGCAGAAATTATGGTTGCACACACCTACACAAGTACGATGTTGGATAAATACAGAGGTCTGGTTAGGGAGGAGTCACAAACCACAACAAAGTCAACAGCAAGAGAGTCTCATTCTGCTCCAAGAAAAGTCCTTCTGAACGACTGTGCAGGTTTCTCCAGGGTTTTTAGGTTTTTATGGAATAAAATCTAGTTATTATATAATAATTGAGTATTATATTAATTATAAATAGAATACATTTTTGTAATTCTACATTGAAACTCTTCGGATTTTAAGCCCCATGTTTTTTTTGGGGTGGGGAGCAGATCCATTGCATCCAAACCATCAAACTCAAAAGTTGATTGATTCAAGATTGATTTAAAAATACAACCTGATTGAACGTTCTAAACTCTGGTGTGTGTGTGTGTGTGTGTGTGTGTGTGTGTGTGTGTGTGTGTGTGTGTGTGTGTGTGTGTGTGTGATGTCTGAAGCCTTACCTGTGAAGAAGACACTAAACAGGAACAGTGTTACTCCTGCGCAGATCTTCATCCTCCAGACTCAGCGGCTCCATAAAAAAGGTGCGTGTCATCACAGAGAGGCGCCTCGTCTCGCGCGTCTCGTCTCGTCCACTCGCCTTTCTTTCCTCCTCTTTTCCACTCTGAAACTTGAGTCCAGGCATGTGCTGGGACTTTTAGTGAACTCCCTCCCTCACTCCTCCTTCTCCTCCTGCTGCTGCTGCTCAGATACAGGGCACACAGTTCTCTCTCTCTCTCTCTCTCTCTCTCTCTCTCTCTCTCTCTCTCTCTCTCTCTCTCTCTCTCTCCCTCTCTCTCTCTCTGTCTTTCTTTTCACACACACACATACACAGTTTAGCACTCACTCTCTTTCTCTCTTTTTCTCTTTCTATTTCAAACACATACAGTACACACTATCTCACACGCTCTCTAACCCCCCCTCACCACACACACCCTTTCTCTCTATTTATTTCTCTTTACACACACTCACACACACACACACACACACACACACACACGCAATCTCTCTCTGTTTCTATTATAAACACAGACACATTCTCTTTTTCTCTCTTACTTTTACGCACACGCACACACACACACACACACACACACACACACACACACAAACACACACACACACACACACTCTCTCTTTTTTTCTATTTTAAACACACACATTCTCTTTTTTACTCTTTCTCTTACACACACGCGCACACACACACACACACACACACACACACACACACACACACACACACACACACACACAATCTCTCTCTTTCTCTATTTCTTTTTATTATAAAAACACACACGTTCTTTTTTTACCCTACCCTACACAGCCCAATCTTATTGCAGTTAAAACAGGAAAATGTCAAATAATCAGACACAAAAAAGCTCTAAAGTTTGAACTTCTAAACATTAGATCATTGCACCCAAAGCACTCATTGTAAACGAGATCACAGATAATAATCTCGATGCACTCTGTCTCTGTCTCACACAGACGTGGATTAAACCAAATGATTACATTGGTCTAATGAGTCTACACCATCAGGATATGCCTGTTAGCATGACTGGTCGTCTGACTGGTCGTCTGGGTGGTGTAGCAACAATTTATAGCATCTTTCTTAATGTTAGTCAGAGATTAGGATTCAGGCTTAAATCATTTGAAGTGCTCACTCTTAAAGTTGTACTTTCAGACATACATAGAAAACCCCTACTATTAATTAATTTCTTAAAGAGTTAATTTTCTTAAAGAGTTTGCTCGTTTTATTTCAGACCTCTTGGTCAGGTTGAATAAAGTGCTGCTTCAATGAGATTTTAATATTCACATAGACGATGCAAATGATGCTCTAGGACTACCATTTGTGGATTTACTAACCTCATACTGTACACACCACTGGTAGAGCAGATTAGCTGCGTCTTACCACATTATCAGCTTGGTAGGACTATTGTTTCTGATCCCTAAGGACAGATAAATGAGTAATCTGCTTAATCCGTCTCAACATTTTACTAAACCCCTAAATGTGATTGTTAATATTATGAACAGCAGCTACGCTAAATCCTCTTCACTGCTTCTCTTTCTCTACCCGACCCGAGTCATCATGAGGTTGCACCAGCTCCAGTCACGTCTCATCTCATGAAGATTATGGACCTTCAAAGAGTAGATGCCGACCCCCAAAACACCCCGAACCATCTAAAGATGTGCAGTATCAGCGTCATTTGGATCCCACTTCATGTAGAGTTTGGACATTGGACCTGAGCGGCCAGAGTTCTTACAAGGTTAAGAAAATATGACCATTTAACCCCAATCTTCTCATCCCTACACTGGCCTCCTGTTAATTTTCAAATCGACTACAAACTACTGCTACTTAACTACAAAACCCTAAATGATTTGGCTCACATGTGTCTCTCCAGTCTTGTAACACGCTACAATCCCACACACTTGTTGAGATCTCAAAACTCTGGACTTCTAGTAGTTCCTATAATAGCAAAGTCTATTAAAGGCAGTAGACAGAATTTTTCACATTTATTCTCACATCCTAAACTTTGGAATAGTCTTCCTGACCGTGTTTGGGGCTCAGACACACTCTCCCAGTTTAATTGCAGATTAAAGACGTATCTCTGAAGCGAGTTCTACACATAACACACATCGCACATCATAACCTTGTGCTCCAGAACATCTGATCACACACACATTATCAGCTTGTGCTTGTTAATATTATGAACAGCAGCTACACTAATTCCTCTCCACTGCTTCTCTTTCTCTACCTGTCCCGAGGCATCCTGAGGTTGCTCCAGCTCCAGTCACATCCCAACTCATGAAAATTATGGACCTTCAAAGAGTAGATGCCGACCCCCAGAACATCCCGAACCAGCTATAGATGTGCAGTATCAGTGCCATTTGGATCCCACTTCATGTAGAGTTTTGACATTGGATTTTTTGAGTGTTTAAAGGCTCTGGCATGGAGAAGCTGGTGTTGGATTTATGATGATCTCAGATGTTGAGCTGTTTTATGAGTTGCTTAGTAGCTCCTGGTTTCACAACCTCAACTGACTGTAGTAAGGACATCAGTTATTATCACACACTCCGGTACTCATGTTAGTTCTCACTCTCCAGTGATTTATATAGTTTTAAAGATTTATAATCACACTCTTGATGTCACCCAAATGAGGATGGGTTCCCCTTCTGAGTCTGGTTCCTCTCAAGGTTTCTTCCTCATACCATCTAAGGGAGTTTTTCCTTGCCACAGTCACCCCAAGCTTCATCATCAGGGTTAAACACACACCATTCACTTTAATTCTATAGTTTTGTAAAGCTGCTTTGAAGCGCTATAGAAATAAACTTGATTGAACCTTAATTTAGATTCTAATAAAAATGGAGATGTATACAAATTAACTAAATCATCACTGTATGCAACCTTGGGGTAGCCATGAAACAATCAGCTGTTGTTTTCTTCTCACATTGCTCATCTATCACAATTCTCCTTTAAAGGTTCAGGAGAAGTCGTTCATTTCAGTCCACATTTCAAGACTGGACTACTGAACCCAAGATCAGCCTCTGAAATACATTTATTTTTAACTTGGGGAATTGTTTTTCCACAACATCCCGCTGCTTCATTACCTTTGCTGGCTTCCTGTAGCCAGTAAATGGTCCATCACCCTTTTACATCTCAGGACTTCAGAACGCTCCCCACTGCTTGATTCTTCAGGTACAAGGAAGACATT
>NC_139585.1:26564348-26693653 GCF_946808225.1 Silurus aristotelis
TATAATTTAACTTTTCCACATACTGTATATATACAGTACAGACCAAATGTTTGGACACACCTTCTCATTCAAAGAGTTTTCTTTATTTTCATGACTATGTAAATTGTAGAGTCACACTGAAGGCATCAAGGGCTATTTGACCAAGAAGGAGAGTGATGGGGTGCTGCGCCAGATGACCTGGCCTCCACAGTCACCGGACCTGAACCCAATCGAGATGGTTTAGGGGTGAGCTGGACCGCAGAGTGAAGGCAAAAGGGCCAACAAGTGCCAAGCAACTCTCGGGGAACTCCTTCAAGACTGTTGGAAGACCATTTCAGGTGACTACCTCTTGAAGCTCATCAAGAGAATGCCAAGAGTGTGCAAAGCAGTAATCAAAGCAAAAGGTGGCTACTTTGAAGAACCTACAATATGACATTTTTCAGTTGTTTCACACTTTTTTGTTATGTATATAATTCCATATATAATTCCACATGTGTTAATTCATAGTTTTGATGCCTTCAGTGTGAATCTACAATTTTCATAGTCATGAAAATAAAGAAAACTCTTTGAATGAGAAGGTGTGTCCAAACTCTTGGTCTGTACTGTATATATATATATATATATATATATATATATATATATATATATATATATATATATATATATACACACACTCACATGGGATGCAGACAACGCAAACATTATTTAGAATGCCAATATATGGCTTGAACTGACACAAAACAATAAAGTATATACACAACCAGAATACAAAACACAGTCATAGCCTACTAAAATAGTTTGGCATTAACAAATGATTAAGTAGAAATCTAAGCAGACAAACAAAAATCATATTTTTCAGCTGTCTTATAAAGTGTTGAGCAAAGAGAATCATAAAATAGTTTAAAATCAATACAAAAACACCCCTTTACATTTTTTTACATTTATGAAATACCAAATACCATCCATCCCTTTGACCCCGATTCCCAAATCAAAAACAGTACATAATTATTTCAAAAATAAAAATTTTGTTGTAAACAGAGACAACAATGCAAAACATTTCTTTCCAAAAATTCTTTGCATAATCACATTCCAAAAAAATAAATATGATATTGTTTATCAAAATTACGAAAAAGTAAAAATTTTTATTTTATAGTTAAAAGTTCTTTCATCTTGATACATTTGCATTCATTAATCCACAACTGATCCCACAAAAAAAAAAAACTTTTTCTCAAACTTAAAACAGAAATAACTTAAACTGATAGTCATAACTTCGTATTGTTGAAATATAAAGTCTTCACCATAGCAACGGTCGATAAGGCTCATAGTAGGTACTGTAAAATTTACTGCTGGATTTCACACACCGTACCGATGGAAAAATGGTATTTCTCCGAATGGCAAAATTAAGAAGCGATGGCCATAGAACAAATCTGCAGACTTGTTAAATAACCGAGAGAATATATTTACTTTATTTTAACTCGAAGCAACCACTGATGATGCATCATAATTCCGAGTATCTTACAGAATAAAAAGCATTAAAAACAAAAATAAAATCTCCTAATTAAATGTTGAGTAATTACAGAAGAACATTACATTCACAAAGAGAAAAAAAAAATCACAGAAAGGATCTCATAATTATGATTTACTAACTCATAATGACTTATAGTTCTGATAGTTATGAGATCCTAATCTCATAATTATGAATTAATATGTTATAATTCTAAGATTCTGAACTTACTAACTCATTATTATGACTTAGTATCTCATGATTACAAATTATTATCTCACAATTATGACTTAGTATCTCATAATTATAAGATCCTTTCTGTGATTTTTTTTTTCTCTTTGTGATTGCAATGCGCTTCCCGTAAAGTAATAAATCTTGAAGAATATTTAAAATATAAATAACAAATGAAGAAAAAAAAAAAACAATACAGCGTCTTTGGTGCCCAGTGGCAAAAAAAAAAAAAAGTGACTTTGTGACTATATCACGATATGCCGTGAGACTGGATTGGCACAGAAATACACTTCTTTGGGTCTCTGGGTTATGAGGACACGGGTTTATTTATATTATGAGCGGTCAATTCTAAAGCAGAATGGTAGCTTAGTGGGTAAGGCATTGGATCAAAAAAACATGAGTTCTAATGCCAGTCTCACCAAGCCTCTATTCACAAGAAAGTCCCTTAATTATTCAATCTGTTGCTCAGTTGTATGAATAAGACAAATGTAAGAATATGAATGAGACAAATGTCTCTGGATAAGGCCATCTGGCAAATGCTGTAAATGTACATGGAGCCTGCTGCCAGCAGTGGATATCTAGAAATAAGCCCAAATGAAAGACCATTTGTGTTTCTTAGCTATTTTTTGATTGTCTGTGTGAGTGTTAAGCACCAAAGTACTCACTCCTCAATGCACCACAGTTGGAGTTACAGAAATTTAACCCTTGCAGTTATTTTCAATACATTTGTATTTATTTATTTTTTTAACATTGTATATTGTCTCAGAGCAGCTTACCTCCCTAAAAAGAAACATTGAGAGGTACCAGACTCAAAAGGGAACCCATCCTTATCTGGGTGCCACTGAACATGCCCCCAAAATCATTTGCGCTCTAATATTAAATCATTTATTAGTTTATAACAGATTATTCACACAGGCTGTATCCAGTTTCGTTGTGTAAAAGCATAAAACACTGAAGAGCCGGACAATGCAACTGTTCATTGCGAAACAGAGAAGAGAAGAGAAGAGAAGAGAAGAGAAGAGAAGAGAAGAGAAGAGAAGAGAAGAGAAGAGAAGAGAAGAGAAGAGAAGGACTTACTTACCAACAATGAGAACGAATGTAATGACAAAGAACTGTTTATTAGGGTAAAGCATATTTCAAGGCGTAATTACAGCCTTTTCTCAAGCGTGCTTTCTTGAGAAATGAAGCCATTTCCTGTTCATGCACTATAGTGTTATAGTTTTCAGATAAAAGGAAGAGATAAATTCTCCTGCACTGGTGATTTGACCCAGTTGTCTGAATACAGAAAGTAAAAAAAAAAAAAAAAAAAAAAAGGTGATGAAAGTGTGACAGAATGTACAGCAGACGATAGAAAGTGTGCAACATGTTTATAAAAAATATGTCAATTTTGTCAGTTTTGCAGTTATGATTCAAACATGCATTTATGTGTGCGGTACACAGATTCTATAAGTGCAAGTAAAGTGTGTGTGTGTGTATTTTATATTTAAATGCACAGAGGTGTATAGAGAACCTAAAAATCCTACTTTATTAAAAGTATAGATACTTTGCTGCAAAGCTCACTTCATTACAAGTTCAAAGTCAGTGATGCCAATAGGACTAAAAGTCTTAGAAATACTGTTCAAATCAGATACTCGATGTCTCACATTGAACATAGACTCAAAGATACACTAGTAATCGATACCAAGACACATTTACACATCAACACTACATTAATCAACAACACAACAGACTCTTTAACATGCCAGAATAAAACAAAGATCAAACAAGTTGTTAAAGAAAATAAAGACAAAGTAGTAAAGCAATCTTTCAAAAAGGGATCTTGAATTAATTAAACTAATTATTCTATCATGCCACAAATTAAAACCATTAGTATTCAAAAGACAAATTAAATTTTAGTAAAAGTAAAACCAAATATTTAGAGCTAACTGAGATTTGATGCAGCTTTCAGTCTCAGAGAGGGAATTTTAATTCAAATTTGTATTCAAAGCTTGTTCTCAAAGTTGTATGGAATTTGAGCTTGTTTACAGACTAAAAAGTCGCTCACAGGCAGCAGATATGAGCAGGGGAGTGTTGAGCTCTAATAACATTTTAATAAAATTTAATTGGTATCATCAATAAAAATATAGAGGAGAAAGGCACAGCCTCGGCCACGGATTTTCCATGGCATGCAGTCCCAGCGGAGAATATAGTGATACAGTGCGACATCTTTATGGACGCAAACAGGTTTACTTGGGCTTTGCCAAATATTTCCCAAATCTGCTCCACCACCTGAGGGTGGAGGTGCCACTCCCCAGGCTTGGACCCCTGTCTCGACAGGGTGTCTGCTTCTTCGTTCAAATGGCCTGGGATATAAGCTGCTCTGAGGAGCTTCCCCTGTGCCCACAGGAGGATCTGACATGCCAAGATCTGGCCCACAGGAGGATCTGCCCGAGGTGTTATCTGAGCAGATCAACACATATGATGGCCTCTGAGGTCTGGGAGGAAGTGCTTCAAACCCAGAAGCACGGCCAGCATTTCTAGGCAATTGATGTGCCACCATAGATGGGGATTCTCCCATAGACCTTGAGCAGAGAGGCCACTCATGACCGCTCCCCATCCCGTGAGGGACGCATCCATGGTTAACACTTTGCGACAACCCGGAACTCCCAACTCGGAACCTGAGATCTCCCCACGCATCTAAGGTACTTAGGCGTCACCATGTAACCTTGATCGTTAGAAGGTGATTGCCCTTCTAAGAGAAGCCCTGGGCCCTAAACCACTGAAGAGGTCTCATGTACAGGAGGCCAAGTGGAATGACATTGGACTTGAGCCCGAGCATTCTCTGAAACTGCCTGACAGTGAGTGACTGCCCTGTGACCATATTCGTTAAATCCCATATGACGCCGAGATAGGGAGAGGGAGAAGTAGCAAGCAAAAAATGCTTATCGAGCTTGCCCGAGATAGGGGCTTTTTGCGCACTAGCCGGGCCAAGCTATATCCAGCTTCTGAACGGCATGTGTCACAAACTCCAGGAGCTCCTCACTATCATGTTTGCAAGGGCCCGCCACCCCTTCTCAGAGGAAGAGAGAAGGAGCTGCGTGCTTTTGTGACGGGGAAAGGCCAACAAGAGCGGAGCAGCCGCATAGTGCAGTGCTGGCAATCACTTGATTGCATGCTCTGCTCCCAAACAAGCCACACATGTGTATCCCTTCGCAGGGAGAAGCACACAGCCAAAAAGTGTGCTTGGTTTTCTTCGATGCCTTCATTATATTTTTTTTACAGACAAACATAAAATTTACACAGAATGCTTCATGAACAAACAGAAGCTGAAGATGGCTTAGACTCATTCCCAAAAAAATTCCTGCATGCACGTGAGAACTGTTGTCACCTTTGTTTTGAAATACAAGCCTGTTTAAGAGGAACATTTGATACAACTCTTGGCTACTCAGTGTGTGATGTTTGCAAGTGATTGCAACACCGCTTACACAATCCTGCTCTTCAACAAGTCATGTATGGTTCACTGAACTGTATTGAAATCCTGGGAAAATAGTGTAGGACATTTACATTTACAGCATTTGGCAAGTGACCTTACCCAGAATTACCCACATCGATCTCATTCATACAACTGAGCAGCTATGGGGCTAAGGTCCTTGTACAGGATCCCAGGAGTTGCAGATTGGGATTAGGGTTAAACTGAAATTTGAATGTTGACTGTTGAATACAAAATCTAATGCCTTAAACATAAAAGGTGAAAGAATTGTAGGGTTAGGGTTTCAGAATTTCAGGAACACAAACGAATAATATACCGTATACTAAAGCATTCGTGCCTCACCCTTGGACCTGTGTTTATTTATCAGTTTTTTCATCTTCATACTCATTTTATCCTGATCAGGGTATTGGCACCTAACGAAGTAATGCTGGGTGTAATGTGGAAATGGGACATTCAGGATTGGGTTCCATAATCATACTAATTCGCACCTAAGTACAATTATAGCATAGTCAATCCCTATATTGGCTTGATTCTGGGAGCTTGAAAAAAAAAATCCATGAACAGAAAACACAAAATTACACTATGCCCAGGATGAAAACAAGAATAATAAAGCTATGAGGATGCAATGCGAGCGACTGTTCTGCTAGCTTGACCTATGCCTCTAATTAGCTTCTGTACTATTGTGTTGCTTATAGCCCAGTCATTAGGGTTGCACAAGCCAGTGGACTCTTAGTGCCGGTCTGAAGCCTGAATAAATTGTAAGGGTCGCGTTAGGAGGGGCATCCAGTGTAAAACGTGCCAAATCAAGTATGTGGATCACGAATAAGAAATTCATACCAGCTTGGCCAAGGCCTGGGTTACCAACGACCGCCACAGGTATTGTTAGCCAACAGGGTACCGGTGGAAATTGGGCTACTGTTGGCTAAAGAAGGAGAAGGAGAGGAGAAAGATGTTTACAGAGATGGCAGGGAAAGAAGAAATGCAGGAGAGTGGAGGTTAGGATTGGTACTTTAAATGTTGGTACTATGACTGGTAAAGGGATAGAAGAATCTGATTTGATAAAGAGGGGAAAGGTAGATATGTTGTGTGTTCAGGAGACCAAGTGGAAAGGGAGTAAGGCCAGGAACATTGGAGGTGGGTTTCAACTGTTCTATTATGAAGTGGATGAAAAGAGAAAAGGTGTAGGGGTGATCCTGAAGGAAGAGTACAGTAAGAGTGTAGTGGAGGTGAAGAGAGTTTCTGATCGGGTGATGAAGGTGAAGCTGGTAAATGCCATCAGTGCAAGTGGATTGTAAAATGAAGGTAAAGGAACAATTCTTGAGTGAGTTAGATGAAGTGGTAGAAGGTGTATCTAGAAAAGAACGATTGGTGATTGGGTCAGACGTTAATGGGCATGTAGGTGAAGGGAACAGAGTTGATGAGGAAGTGATGGGTAGGTATGACCTTAAGGAGAGAAATGTGAAAGGGCAGATGGTGGTAGATTTTGCTAAAAGGATGGAAATGGCAGTGGTGAATACATGTTTTAAGAAGAAGGAGAATCATAGGGTGATGTAAGAGTGGAGGAAGGTGCACACAGTTGGACTATGTTCTATGTATTAGATGCAATCTGAAGGAGATTGGAGACTGTAAAGTGTTGGCAGGGGATAGTTTAGCTAGAGAGCATTGAATGGTGGTCTGCTTTGGAGGTAAAGAAAAAGGGGAGGAAAATGAGGACTGACAGAAGAATAAGATGGTGGAAACTGAAGTAGGAAGAGTGTAGTGAGAGATTCGGGGAAGAGGTCAGACAGGGACTAGGTGGTGGTGAAGAGGTGCTGGATGATTCCCCAACTACTGCAGAAGTGATCATTGAGACAGCTAGAAAGGTACAAAAAGACAGAGGAAAGCATAAGAAGAAAGAGGTTGGCAAAACAGAATTAGGATTGACAAAGTGATGAGAAAAGTAGGAAGGAGTACAGAGGGATGTTGCATGAGGTGAAGAGGGATGTGGTGAATGCCAAGGAATACTGATATTGGCCTCTGCCTGACTGAACTGGGAAGGGTGTGCTGCAAGTTATTGCAATAAAGGATGGAGATGGAAAATCCCCAAGCACCAGGCCGACAGACTGGTAATGTGCAATGGCCATGGATCATTTGGTTTCCAGTTGATTTTAATAATTATAGCTCCCAATGGTGTTACATTTTTATTATATATACAGTGAGGAAAATAAGTATTTGAACACCCTGCTATTTTGCAAGTTCTCCCACTTAGAAATCATGGAGGGGTCTGAAATTGTCATCGTGGGTGCATGTCCACTGTGAGAGACATAATCTAAAAAAAAAATCCAGAAATCACAATATATGATTTTTAAACTATTTATTTGTATGATACAGCTGCAAATAAGTATTTGAACACCTGTCTATCAGCTAGAATTCTAACCCTCAAAGACCTGTTAGTCTGCCTTTAAAATGTTCACCTCCACTACATTTATTATCCTAAATTAGATGCACCTGTTTGAGGTCGTTAGCTGCATAAAGACACCTGTCCACCCCATACAATCAGTAAGAATCCAACTACTAACATGGCCAAGACCAAACAGCTGTCCAAAGACACTAGAGACAAAATTGTACACCTCCACAAGGCTGGAAAGGGCTACGGGGAAATTGCCAAGCAGCTTGGTAAAAAAAGGTCCACTGTTGGAGCAATCATTAGATTTTAGGCTCTATGCAAGATTTCACCTCGTGGTGTCTCAATGATCCTAAGGAAGGTGAGAAATCAGCCCAGAACTACACGGGAGGAGCTGGTCAATGACCTGAAAAGAGCTGGGACCACCGTTATCAAGGTTACTGTTGGTAATACACTAAGACGTCATGGTTTGAAATTATGCATGGCATGGAAGGTTCCCCTGCTTAAACCAGCACATGTCCAGGCACGTCTTAAGTTTGCCAATGACCATTTGGATGATCCAGAGGAGTCATGGGAGAAAGTCATGTGGTCAGATGAGACCAAAATACTTTTGGGTCATAATTCCATTAAACGTGTTTGGGGGAAGAAGAATGATGAGTACCATCCCAAGAACACCATTCCTACTGTGAAGCATGGTGGTGGTAGCATCATGCTTTGGGGGTGTTTTTCTGCACATGGGACAGGGCGACTGCACTGTATTAAGGAGAGGATGACCGGGGCCATGTATTGCGAGATTTTGGGGAACAACCTCCTTCCCTCAATTAGAGCATTGAAGATGGGTCGAGGCTGGGTCTTCCAACATGACAATGACCCGAAGCACACAGCCAGGATAACCAAGGAGTGTCTCTGTAAGAAGCATATCAAGGTTCTGGTGTGGCCTAGCCAGTCTCCAGACCTAAACCCAATAGAGAATCTTTGGAGGGAGCTCAAACTCCGTGTTTCTCAGCGACAGCCCAGAAACCTGACTGATCTAGAGAAGATCTGTGTGGAGGAGTGGGCCAAAATCCCTCCTGCAGTGTGTGCAAACCTGGTGAAAAACTACAGGAAACGTTTGACCTCTGTAATTGCAAACAAAGGCTACTGTTTTAAATATTAACATTGACTTTCTCAGGTGTTCAAATACTTATTTGCAGCTGTATCATACAAATAAATAGTTAAAAAATAATACATTGTGATTTCTGGATTTTTTTTTTCAATTATGTCTCTCATAGTGGACATGCACCTACGATGACAATTTCAGACCCCTCCATGATTTCTAAGTGGGAGAAATTGCAAAATAGCAGGGTGTTCAAATACTTATTTTCCTCACTGTATATATACTGTATATATTTATTGCATATGACAATATACAAACCCCACTAGGCCCCCACACAGACTAAGGTAACACCCTGCTCTATGCAATTGTCTTGTGTGAAAATTATCCTTAATGCAAAAAATGTTGAGGAGCACTGATTTAGAAACCAGCCAATCATGTGTTCGAAGCACAATGCATACAATAAAGCAGATGAAATTAAAGATCTTTGATTAAAATTCACAACAAATAACACAAATCTGAAAATATGCAGTGCCTGTGGCATTGTTGTTGCTGCTTTTGCTGCTTTTTTGCACAATACTGTAGAACCTCTAGTTCCAACAACCACTCCAAAGATGTCAGCTACACTGGGTGCAAACTCAAACTACAGAAGAAAAATGCGTTTATGCAGAAAACCTTACATGTGATTTTATGATGTCTAGGTTACATTACAGGAAATCCAGATGTTTTAGAGGTGATAAATAAAACAAAGGTTTGATCACTTTGTTGATTAGCAACCATTTAGCTATCATACATTTTTGCATTAATTACAAATTGCCTACAATAATGACTTTAGTGGTTTAAATGGTCCATTGTTCAAGCTTTTTTGATAGACTAAACACAGGATCACCTTCCTTTTTTGTATGTTTTAGTTCAGCTTTGTTCTTAATGCTGCTCATAAACCCACATTTTTCTGCTTACACGTTTGTTTGGCAAGGTGGTTGGCTCATTACAGTTATCAATGAGGTAGATGTCTGTAGTGTCATCTGCAAACTTCAGGAGTTTGACAGAAATGTCGTTGGTGTACAGGGAGAAGAGCAGTGAGAATCTGTCAGAAAGCTGGTGATCCACTGACAGGTAGAGCTAGGAACAGAGAGCTGGGTTAGTTTGGTCTGGAGGAGTGTTGGGATGGTGGTGTTGAAGGCCAACCTAAAGTCCAGGAACAGGATCATCACTAATACAAGGAGCTAATAAATTACAGAATAATCAAGGTCAGAAACAAATCTAATTACAACATTACTAAGAACAGGCCCATAAGCACAACACAAAAGCCTCCAAAAGCGAAAACAAAACAAAAAGGAAAAGGCACACAGCCAAGAACAGCAAAAGTGAAAAAACAGCAGCAAAACAAGACATCAAAACAAAAACACAGTACAAGATAGCAAAACATAAAGACATAAAGAGATTCACTATGGATACATTTGTAAATATGTAAATATGTATATCTGGAATTGATTTATTTCTGTTAAACTGATAAACTTAGGTATATTCTCAGGGTTCTGTTATTTTAGCAGGTTGAGCTGTTTATGTGCTGCCTGATGCCCAGAGGTGCCCAAGATATCAAGATCTTAGTAATGCTACTTAAGGCTTGCCTGATATACCATTTTCTACTGAAATCTACTGATGTTTTTCTTCTGACTTCATCAATAATTCACCAGTTTACCTTCTTGTTAAATGACTGCTATCACCTGGTAATACCAGCACCAAAATGTGCCAGCAAATTCCCCCAAAAAGTTCAACATATGAACAGAGATTGTACTCTCTGTTGAGGAGGTGTATTTCGGAGGTGGTAGCTCAGTGGTTAAGATGTTGAACGTCTGCTCAGAAGGTTGTGAATCCAAATCTGCCACTGTTTAGCCCTTCAGCTCGGCCCGTAACCTTCAACTGCTCAGTGGTATGTACAAGATAATTGTAAATCTTTGGATAAGAGTGTCTGCCAAATGTTGTAAATGTACAGTAAATGTACTCATAGTATTAAGTCCTGGGCTTGAGTCAATTGTTCACTCCATTATTTGGATTTGGGATAAAACCATTTAGACTGTGGGGATTTTATAGGAGGAAATTGTATTATGCATTGAATAAAACAACATTCAAGACAGTCATTCTATAAAATATAGCATTTCTCCTTCAGCATGGGAGACTCATGACTGATGTACATAACTGAACCACTAACTGTTCCTTATTAATAGTGAAGGCTAATACTTGTACAGGGCTAAAATCTTGTAAACTTAGCTGCATGGCATATTTTGGAAGTAGCACAAAGCCCAGCTCCGGTTCGTGGCACCAGTGCAGGATTGAAAATAGACCAGCTGCTGCAGGGAGGCGCGATAAAAAGGAATGCAAAGTGAGAACGTATTAACACATAACCGGGATATTTAGGTAGCGCTTTTACAGATTACAACTGTCAGGTTACAAGTTGTTAGTGTTGTGGAAGCTGTAATGCAAATGTGGCATTACTGTAAATGTAATATGCTCATGCAAATAAGTTCAGTGAGGTCACATTCTTTCTGTTTTCAAACAAAGACCATGCATCATTTTTAAATCATATTATGAAGCACGTTTTATAATTGGGAAAGTGGTAGCTCAGTGGTTAAAAAGACAGGTTTCTGATCAAAAGGTTTTGAGTTTATATTCCAGCACCACTAAGTTGCAACTGTTGGGCTCCGGAGCAAGACCTTTAACCCTCAAGTGTTTGGCTGTATGTTTTGTATAAGAGCCTGTACAGGCTCTCCTCTGTTCTGGCACCGAGGTGGTGGAATGAACTTTCCCTAGAACAGCGGAGTCTCTGGCAATCTTCAAGCGATCCTCACGTTCTTCTTTTAGAAATTGTAGTAAAGTGGTTACAGCATTCGACTTTGAATCCAAAGGTTGTGAGTTCAAATCCTATCCACACCAAGCTGCCATTCCTAAGCCCCTGAGCAAGGCCCATAACCTCAACTTCTCAGTTGTATGAGATAAATGTAAGTCACTCTATTTAAGAGTGTCTGCCAAATGGAAATGGAAATCAATTGGAAGTCAATTGGAGACTTGCTGCAGCTCAGGATGTTTTCGCATGAACAGCATCAAAGATATATTACATTACTGTGAAGGGTTAAAGTCAAGAAATTGGACTGTGATTACATATATAACATGTATACATATATTATTAATATATATTTATACATGTAATTTAAGTAATTACAGTTATTATTATATATTATTATTACATATAGTATTATTACATATATAATATACAGTCTGCTATAATGGCTTTGGGCTGCAATCACCATGAAAATTTTGCATTCAAGCTCCATCAGTGAACATTTGATAAGATCAATAATGATAAAGTTATATGACCTATGAATAGACATTCGGTGCCACACAGATGAGGATGGGTTTCCTTTTAATTTCAATTCGATTCAACAATGGACATTGTTTTAAAGCAGATTTTAATCTGGGTTCTCTCAAGGTTTTCTCATCATACCATCTCAGGGAGTTTTTTTTCTTTCATCATTGTTGCCAATGGGTCTCTAATTAGGGATAAACTCACAGGGATTAATTTATGATGCTAAAATTTATCTTTTCAATTTATTTAATTTTTTAAAGTTTCTTTAGAATGCAATTCTCTAAAAATGCATTACAAAATAATTTGATTGAACTGAATTGAATTGAAATGCTTCCCTGTATGTTTTAAATGTGCAGAATGATTTAAAATAATACAACATTTCAAATTCCACTTTATTGTGCACAAAGATAATAAGTAGATAAACACATCTACATGTACTGAAAAGAAATTGTGAAGTGAATTACTGAATATGTCTGTTTATTATAAATATCTTTAAGCATGCTTTCAATTATGGATCGCACCTCATCAAAGTTATTACATCATATGCTGACACTTAAATGAAAGCATATTTTAAATTAATTTAATATATTTTGCAGTACTGGCATAAAAGTGAGCGATGTAACCCATTTCAAACAGTACTAAAGTGGACAACAAGATTGTCTGTGGGTGAACTGATAATCTGTCTGAGACTAAGGTGATTTAAGCCGTCCCCCTTCACCCTGATATCATTTAAACACTTTGTTTTATACATACGTTAGACATAAATTGGAATTTTTTGTGTCTAAAATACTTTAATAAAACTCTATAATACTTAGATGTGGTTAGCAAACATCATTTGCACAAGTTCAATTAAATGCAATACAAACCTATTCGAACTAAGAGTTCTTATTTAAATACAATGGAGTATTTTCCAAAACAACATAATTATACATTTAAGCAATACTAGCATAAAAAGTGTTAATGCTAAACTTCTTATAAAAAGTATATATATGCTATAATTTTTATACTATGCACTAGGGGTGACCCCAAATAGTAAAAGACTCGAAGCTTTGATAGGAGGACCCTGATTCGACTACCAATCTCAGAGTCGAATCTTCACAGAGATGTTATAAAAGGAGGATCATGCCATTATAGTGCTTAATGTCTGATTTCAAATAGAACTACTGTTTTTCTCCAAATAAGTTAAAATACATTCTACTATGATAATACTTTAAATAAAAATGTGTAAATAAAGAAGCTTTTAATAAATAATTTTAACGTGTGTGTCAGGGATTCACCCTGCCACGCCCCCCTCTGTAGCTGTCAGGGATTCACCCTGCCACGCCCCCGTCTGTAGCTGTCAGAGATCCACCCTGCCACGCCCCCCTCGATAGCAGTCACGCTGCTTCCCAAGATTACCGACAGCTGTGGCTCATGAAAGATCAGACTACATAAACTCACGTTCTTGAGTCACAGGCTGTCGGTCGTTATATTGTCAAGCTGGACAATCGCGTGGCTGCTCGACCGCCGGCTGTATGTGCGAATTCCACTTCCGACTTGGATTACTCATTGCCGAAGGCTTTATGGATTATGCTTGGGACATTCGAACTCATAGCGGACAACGCGTATCGAGCGGATGTCTTTGTTTGTTGTTTTCAACGGCTTATGAGTGTTTTTGTGTTGTACGGTTGTTGAAATAAAAGGACAATGATCGGACTATATCGGCTTCCGCGTCTGCAGCCTGACAGAACGACCGACCTATACCGAACGCGGATTCGCCATTCCGCGATTCCGACCGCGACGGATCGGCAGCTGAACCCGGCTTCGGATTTCCTCCGGAAGCTCAGTGCCGCTTCTCGCGGTTCAGATCCACAGAAGCCGGATCATGAGAGCGCGGCTGCGCCACGCCCCTCAGAGAGCGCGAGGGGATTACCGGCTCGTTACTCGGGGAAAAAAGACGAATTGGGCGGATTTCTGCAAGGCATCGGCGAGTATGTGGCTGTTAACATTTCCCGGTTTCCTTCCGTACGAGCCAAGATTGCCCTCTGTATTTCCCTCCTGTCTGGAGAAGTTCTTGCCAAAGCCAGCTCACTATGGAGCGCCAAAGGGGGCAAATTCGGCTCACTCGCCGAATTTAGCGGGCTGCTTCTGGGGAAGTTGGGGATAGAGGTGGTGGATCTCCACTACAGTCCCCTTGAGGAGGAAGGTGCTCCATTCCAAGGTTCTCAAGAGCACGCGGCTCCGTGCCGGATCTCCCATGCTCCTGGAAGTCAGCCCCAATGTTTTGATGAGAGGGCTGCTTCATCTCAGGGTCACTACCAGCGTGCTGCTGTGTTCCGGGGTTCTCGTGGACGCACCACACCATCTCCGAGCGTCGGCGAGCACACAATGCCGTCACAGAGCTTCTACAGGCGTGCCGCTCTGTTCCGAGGTTCCCGTGGGCGTGCCACGCCGCCACAGTGTCTCCAGGAGCGTACTTTCCCGCCACAGAGTCGTCACGAGAGCGCCGCGCCGCCACAGAGTCGTCACGAGAGCGCCGCGCCGCCACAGAGTCGTCACGAGAGCGCCGCGCCGCCACAGAGTCGTCACGAGAGCGCCGCGCCGCCACAGAGTCGTCACGAGAGCGCCGCGCCGCCACAGAGTCGTCACGAGAGCGCCGCGCCGACACCTCCGGTCACAGAAGGCGAAGTGACTCCTCCGAGTCCCTCTCCAGACGACACCCCATCACAGAGCCCCTTCCAAGGCGACATCTCGCCCACGGAAAGCTCGGCTCCGCCCCAGGACCTCCAAGAGAGCTCCGCCCAGCTCCCGGTCCCTCCAGAGAGCTCCGCCCAGCTCCCGGTCCCTCCAGAGAGCTCCGCCCAGCTCCCGGTCCCTCCAGAGAGCTCCGCCCAGCTCCAGGTCCCTCAAGAGCGCTCCGCCCAGCTCCATGCTCCTCCCGAGAGCTCGTCTCCGCTCCAGGCTCCTCCCGAGAGCTCGTCTCCGCCTCCGAGTGACCCCACGAGCTCATCTCCGCTTCATTGTCCCAAAGAGAGCTCCACTGATGTCGTGGACCTCCAGGCGAGCCCTTCTCCGCTCGTGGATCTCCAGGCAGGCTTCACCTCATTTCCAGGCTGCTCAGTAGGCTCCGATCTGCTCCTAAGGGTCCCAAGGAGCGCCCCTACGCCCAGGGGTTTCCCTGTGCACTCACCCCGGCTCCAGGACTGCGAAAGGGAAGTTGAACCGCTGCCCCCGGGTTCCACCGACGGCGACGGCTCACCCCACAGTCCCGCAGAAGGCGACGGCTCGCCCCCAGCGCCCGCAGAAGGCGACGGCTCGCCCCCAGCGCCCGCAGAAGGCGACGGCTCGCCCCCAGTGCCCGCAGAAGGCGACGGCTCGCCCCCAGCGCCCGCAGAAGGCGACGTTTCGCCCCCGGGCTCCGCAGAAGGCGACGTTTCGCCCCCGGGCTCCGCAGAAGGCGACGTTTCGCCCCCGGGCTCCGCAGAAGGCGACGTTTCGCCCCCGGGCTACGCAGAAGGCGACGTTTCGCCCCCGGGTCCTCTTCAGGGCGAAGGATCGCATCCAAGCTCCACAGAGGGCGACGTCTCGCCCCCGGGCTCCACAGAAGGCGACGTCTCGCCCCCGGGCTCCACAGAAGGCGACGTCTCGCCCCCGGGCTCCACAGAATGCGACGTTTTGCCCCCGGGCTCCACAGAAGGCGACGTTTTGCCCCCGGGTCCTCTTCAGGGCGAAGGATCGCATCCAAGCTCCACAGAGGGCGACGTCTCGCCCCCGGGTTCCACAGAAGGCGACGTCTCGCCCCCGGGCTCCACAGAAGGCGACGTCTCGCCCCCGGGCTCCACAGAAGGCGACGTCTCGCCCCCGGGCTCCACAGAAGGCGACGTCTCGCCCCCGGGCTCCACAGAAGGCGACGTCTCGCCCCCGGGCTCCACAGAAGGCGACGTTTTGCCCCCGGGTCCTCTTCAGGGCGAAGGATCGCATCCAAGCTCCACAGAGGGCGACGTCTCGCCCCCGGGTTCCACAGAAGGCGACGTCTCGCCCCCGGGCTCCACAGAAGGCGACGTCTCGCCCCCGGGCTCCACAGAAGGCGACGTCTCGCCCCCGGGCTCCACAGAAGGCGACGTCTCGCCCCCGGGATCCCCGCATGGCGACGTCTCGCCCCCGGGATCCCCGCATGGCGACGTCTCGCCCCCGGGATCCCCGCATGGCGACGTCGGTCCTCCAGGTCCCTCTGACGGCGACGTCGGTCCTCCAGGTCCCTCTGACGGCGACGTCGGTCCTCCAGGTCCCTCTGACGGCGACGTCGGTCCTCCAGGTCCCTCTGACGGCGACGTCGGTCCTCCAGGTCCCTCTGACGGCGACGTCGGTCCTCCAGGTCCCTCAGAGGGTGGTACGACGTTCCTGGTCTCCGCCCGGGATGTCCTCCACTCCCCGGTCATTGTCATGGTTGGCGTCCAGTTCCGGTTCCCCGCCATGGAGGTCGCTCCGGCTCCAATCCCCGCCAGGGGCTTTACTCAGCCTCCCGTCAGCACCGAGGGCGTGGCTCCGTTCCGGATCCTCCTGCAAGGTGTTGTCCCATGCCGGCTCTTCGCAGAGGATGCTCACCAGGCCTCCGTTGCTCCCAGGCGTCTAAGGAGGCCTTCCTCGGAGTGCCCTGGCCCGCCTGGCATAGGTGGGTTTTGGGGCGTCAGGTGTCGCCCCTGGAGGGGGGGGGTACTGTCAGGGATTCACCCTGCCACGCCCCCCTCTGTAGCTGTCAGGGATTCACCCTGCCACGCCCCCGTCTGTAGCTGTCAGAGATCCACCCTGCCACGCCCCCCTCGATAGCAGTCACGCTGCTTCCCAAGATTACCGACAGCTGTGGCTCATGAAAGATCAGACTACATAAACTCACGTTCTTGAGTCACAGGCTGTCGGTCGTTATATTGTCAAGCTGGACAATCGCGTGGCTGCTCGACCGCCGGCTGTATGTGCGAATTCCACTTCCGACTTGGATTACTCATTGCCGAAGGCTTTATGGATTATGCTTGGGACATTCGAACTCATAGCGGACAACGCGTATCGAGCGGATGTCTTTGTTTGTTGTTTTCAACGGCTTATGAGTGTTTTTGTGTTGTACGGTTGTTGAAATAAAAGGACAATGATCGGACTATATCGGCTTCCGCGTCTGCAGCCTGACAGTGTGTAAATAAATCCAACCCCCCGTGACAGATTGGTGTTTTACTTTAATGATCCGTGAGCATTTCTCTAAATTCTGTAATTGTTTTTCAGTTCAATAATTTCCTGCTGTACTTAGAGCGTGTTCACAAAGGCATTTTAGATTGCTGATATGTGAAATACAAATCCTGTCTGCAGTGTGGCCTGCATTTGTTATTTTTTATGTTTATTCAAATTGTTTCTAATGTTTATTCATTTTTATACAGTTTCTTCTATATCTTTGTGTGATTTAGTGTGATTTTAAAATAGTATGAGGAATAATTATTATGAATTTATCCATATTGCCTTTCATTTCAACTTAGATAAAAAGATATTTTTTTAATCACTTTGACAGGCAGTTTTGGTCACGTTATTACAAAGTTGTTTCCGTGTGCTGTGTGTGAAAGAAAAAAGTTGTATATAGACTATATGCAAGACTTGACAGTTCTAATTCGACTAGGAAATACTTAGTCCGGGACACTCCTACTATTTACATTTTTTTTATGTACACTTGCATACACTTTTGCTTTACAAGAGTGTTGTGAAATCTCCATTTGTAAGTCATGGCACCATTTTGTAATCTCATAAACACATGGGTCATGTCAGCTCTGTTGAAATAACCTGATATGATTGCTTATATGGTTTCTAAAACTCTGGGACTCTGAGTACATAATATTTCTTAATATCTTTCTCAGTTGAACGTAACTCCAGCATCGAACTCAGGTATGATGAGTGACTTTCAAACAGCTGAGATAGAAATGTGTAGCTTTATAGAATAATCATTCACATATTGGAATCTTTTTTCTATATGAAAAATAATCTATTTTACTGAGCAAATAGTTTTGAACTGAATTCTTTATTTGCATTACATTTATTTTAACAAAAAATGCTTACAAATGTAAAATTCAAGATTGGCCAAAACCCTGTTTAGTGTTTTGTCACAAATTTACTTTTCTTTTTACATAAATCTTACTTATTTTGCTCTACTATTAGGGTGAGATTTATTGAAAAACTGCAAATCTAAATGTAAAATCCAATGCTTTAATGTCCCATCAGAAATTTTTACCTTGAAAGAAAATTTGAGTATCAGCAGGGATTTATGTCTTTTTTTCCCTCTCTTTCTTCCATAAAAATATCTTAGTAATTGGTGTACAGTGAATCTTGTGCTTGTGCCAATGTACAAAAAAATGAGTGTTTTTGTAGGATCTCATGTGTCTGCAAATTATGTTTTTTTTCCTCCATTGGCTGCTATGCGCTTGGCCCATATGTGGACGTCCGTCACTTTAAAACCAACAGGGCTTGTCTTTGCCACCTAAAGCTCTTCGGAGGGAATGCAGCAGTGCTCCAGTTGTCCTATTATAGCCCTGCCTTCTTGCTCAGAATAAGACTTGACACAAGAGCCATTTGGTTGTCCCGATTGCTGAGGGTTAGAGAGCCATCTGCCTTGCTCCATCTGATCCACCAATGACATGGGCACTAGCAGATAGTAAAAGAGCTTTAGATTTATTCGATATTCTAGCTGCTTACACAGCCCATGAAGGGCTGGCTGGGCGTGTTGTTTTAGGCATAGCGCAAATGTGCATACATATATACATAAGTTTTGAATATATATTATCCTGATATCAGCAGGCATCAGTAGTTGTACAATATATTGGAGACTGTAAATTATATTAAAGGTGCACATTCAGATTTGCCAGCTCAGCAAAGCCTGATTCTCCTGATTGAAGAGGTCCAGGCCATTCCTGTACAAAGTCCAGGGCTTCTGAAATAGAACAACATGAATAGCATGACAGCATAAATAACATGACAGTATAACTAGCATGACATGGTGCTGTAGTGAAACCTGAGAAATCACTGACTGTAAAGTGTTAACGTTAAATAGTAAAAAATAATAATAATTCTCTTTCCTAGCCGGAAAGTATGTCCAGTCAGAGTGTTATTGATTAGCATGACTAATGAGAACAAATATCCATAAACAATGCTCTCAAGTATTGTAATCGGCTTACATTGGCCTCTTAAATTGTGTGACACTTGCTCGGTTGCAAGCAGCTATATTTTACTCGGCTGTTTGCAGGAGACAAAATGAGTCACACACCCAGACTTGGTGTAACCACCTTTACCCCAAGAGCCCTGTGTGAACAGAAGGCAGCAAGGGATCTTCCCGAATAGAAGCTCTTTTAGGGGGCTGAGAGAGAGGTAAAAAAAAGGGACAGTAATGGCACTTATGCCTCCAATACCAAAATAGCAAATGAGTGCTCACCAGCTACTTCCCATGCTCCTACTGCACTCAACCTCGCTCAACTACTGTGGTTATTTTAGTAGACTCTGCTTCTTCCACTCGCTTTTCAGACTCTTTTGGTTTGCCCCATGGATTTCTACGTTTATCCTTAACTACATGTCTTTATCACAAGAACGGCTGTATTTTTTAAAAAGGTGGCTCTTTATGGATTTCTAAATGATCATCCTTGGAAAGTTTGGCTCCTCTACTTGTTGAAACATGAAACATGGAAATTTAGACAAAAGGTAAGAAGGAAGATTTGCCATTAAATTATTAAAAATGTCTTTTCACTGTAGAAGTTTAAAACAGAAAGATAAGTTGATCCATAGTCGGTAGTGTTGTTTTTGTTGTAAGTAGATTAAATACTACTAAAATGTATTCTATTGTTTTTATTTGGATTTATTGTTCATTTGGACCAATTCTTTGTATCATTCTCTACTTTTGCTGGGTTCGTTTTTTCATGTTTTCTTCTCTTTTTCGCAATTCATTGAATGTTTGACATTTTAAAAGAAAACAACTTAATAAAGTGTTTCTTGGAGTTTAGCAAGGTCTTGTTTTTGGGAGCATAGTTTTTAGTTACATGTAAATAACAGATGCAGGGAAGTTGTCCAGACAGCAAGTCGATACGAAATGACGAGCCCTGGAAAAAAGCGTTGGCGTCCAAATTCCCTTGGCTGCTTTCTAGGGTCATGTATCATAACGTTTGCGAGGGTTTTATACCTTGCTCCCTGGATCACTGGGGTCCTGTCAAGTTGTCTAGCAAACTTCAAACTTACAGCTGAAGGATTTTTGTGTTTTGGTTTGAATATACAGTATTGGTGCTTTTACTGGAATTATAACAATGTGATTTAGTTCTGTGTTTAATCTAAGAAAGAAAAATAAGAAGAATGAAAAATTATGACAGAATGAACAGTTGCTGTTCAAAAACCTCAGCAACATAGAGTTTGATAGCTTTCTTGTGTGTGTGTGTGTGTGTGTGTGTGTGTGTGTGTGTGTGTGTGTGTGTGTGTGTGTGTGTGTGTCTGTGTGTGTGTGTGTGTGTGTGTGTGTGTGTGTGGGGGGGGGGGGGGGGTTGTTCCAGTCGGTTTTAGAGTCTAAACTTTGTTATGGAATTGCAAAGGAGGTAACAAATTGTGAGCCAGAGTAATGAGCTGAAACAATACATTGACAACAGGCAGGGCTTGTGCATCATGTGAATGCTGAGCTATTTTGGTCAAGCCCATGGATGGGAATTGCTTATCTTCCTGCTTGTAGTCATGCTGCTGCACATGGCTTATGAGTTGAGAAAGGCAGATAGGCATCCAGGCTCTCCTAAAAATAGTTTATGTGTGGCTTGGTACATTTCACTTAAATGTGCACTTTAACCTTCTGGTTTAACACATGAGAAGGTTAATGGTCTGAAAAAAAAAAAAAAGCCATTTCATATTAATCTCTTTTTTCTTTCTTTTCTTTTTTTTTTTTTTTTTTAAGGAAAATCAAGAGGTAGTGGTGAACCACTGGTGATGGCCATGTAGGATGTTCCTGACATCAGACTAACGTATGTGGATTATACATTCACAATGAGCTGCCTGGAGAAAAAGTATGCAAGCCATAAAGCCGGCGTGCGGCACCCCTTCAACCTGGACAGTTTTATGGATGAGACGGACCGAGAGGTTATGAACCTCACCGACCGAGCCTTCAAGAGCCTGTGCATTGGCGATGAGGCAATCTACAATGACTCAGAGCTTGTGTCGTCTTTAGTAGACTGTCACAAGCCACTAGTTGAAGAGAAACCAAAAAAACCTCGAGAGAACTCGAGTGTTAAAAAACATGGAGCTCACCGGCCCAACGGTGTGTACAACACCCCATGGCAAACGAATAAAAACACTTCGAAAGTGTCATCGCTTTTTGCTGCACTTACATCTAAGAAAAGCAATGACATGAAAATAACAAATGGGGACTCGTGGGACAAGTCAGCGCTGCTTAGCATCCAAACAGAGTTGTCAGAGTTTTCTTCAGATTATCAGAATCACCTTCTGAACAAAGACTTTTGCCAGAACAAAAGCCATCATATCCAGGATGTACATAAATCATCAGGAAAATCTAAATATCAGCACAGCAAATCCACTAAACTGAGAAAACTGAATTGCAAAAACTTTTTCCTGCACAGTGAATTCAGCCCATTCCAATCCTGGGGAGACTTAAATCGTTTTGGACTGGAGAACATGGGCTTGTTTCGATGCAGTAGTCCAGCTGGACTGTACGATTCGCCACTTTACAAGGAACTAGACAATTCAAACACATTACCTGTACCAAAGGCAAATAAAAGAGAGACAAGCCAAAGCACCTCACCTCGGGAGCCTGGGCATAAATCAAAACATGATTTATTACAAAAAACCGCACCACCGGTACCAGAAAAACCCTCTGAGCTAAAATTACCCCAAATGCCTAATGTTCAAATAGAGACTCTTCAGCCGCAAGTGCTGCTGACGTCCTCAGGGTCGTTTCAGAGGTGTCAGTCTGAAGGTGACCTTTATGCTCCATGGAGGAAAAATCGAAGCAGGGCAAAAGGTACAGTTCAGCCACTTATCAGCTCACCAGACTGTGAAAGGGCAAACCCTGTAGACGAGTGTGCAATACAAAAGAAAAAAGAGGTTAAAACTGTGGAAGAACCAACCTGCTTAAATTCAACCCCATTCAACATTTTACAGCTGTTGACTCCTATTATACCATCCAGACAGGGTACAGGAACCTCAGACATATTGCAGGCTGTTCATTCGCCCGCAGTCCTCGATATCCCAGGACTTCACGAGACAGAGATCCGTCCATCGCCCGACATCAAACGTGAAGGATATAAATCCAAGGCATCGGGTCTGTTGTTCAATCTCAAGGACAACAGAAAACGAGTCAAAGCAACATATAGCCCACCAAAATTTAAAGGCTTGGATGCAGCAGACCAAAATAAGCTGTCTCCTCTGATTGAACAGGATATGCCCAAAGATTTTCTGCAAAGCCCAGAAATTGCAGATGCTAAAGCTGCATCAGCTGTTCGAAACACTGATAGGTGTCCAATGAGTCCTAAGACTGCAGACACACAAAGCTCTCAATCAAGCAGCCATATAAAAAGTGGATTGCCTGATGACTTTTTGGGACTTAGTCTGCTGCACGCTGGCTCACCGGTGGTATCTCTGAAAGCAAAAAAGAACCCTGTGGCCAAAGCTACATATCCATCTTTATATTTGTACCGAAAATGTAGTCCGGTAGAATTGAATACTAAAATAGTGCCAGTGGATGTAGCGGGTTCTCAATCTATAGTAAAAAAAAGTGCAGAAAAGGAGCTGAGCAAAGAGAAATTTCCAGAGAGGGATAATAAGGAATTGCAAAGAAAGCATAATTCAACTAAGCAAGAAATCGGCAATGTAAACCGTGAACCCTTGAACAATGCTGAAACCGCAAACAAGGAACCGGCCGCTCTAAAGGAAAAATATTTGCAGTCAAAGAAGCACAACGCACAACAAGATGCCCCGACACATCCGGGTAGCAGGAATCAAGAACCATTATATACAGGAGAAACATGTAAGGCAGAGAAAAGACCGATCAGAAATAACGAATGCCAGAGTAAAGAAATAAACGCTAAGCATTTGTTTTCCGCAAGACAAAACAACTACATCAAAAATGAAAGATATTCAAATGTAGAAGAGGATGAGGAACATAATGAAGACAGTAAGGAACGTGAATGTTGGCAAGAGAAAGTGAATTCGGGAAGAGATGAGCATGTCGATGTGCAGAAAGATAAAGGTAAAGTGCAGGAAAATACGGACGATCCACATAACAAAGAGAGTTTTACGAATGACGCCTTGGCACAAAACAATTCGAACATGCTCTCAGGGACGTGCACTGAGCAAAGAGTATCAAAGAATGCTTTTTCGATGAAAGGAAACACATCAGCAAAAATAGCGCTGTTCACTTTAAAGGAACAGCCATCGAATGCAGGCTCAGGCGCAAAGAAGAAAAACATTGTGAAGGATAAGTACGAGCTAGCCACGGTGGCGCTGGAGAAAAGGATTGCTGAGAGGGAACAAAAACAACTGCAAAGTGGAAGGCAAAGTAAACAGGATTTCCCTGTGAACAAAGGCCGCAATCGGGACAGCATTCTAGAATCGGGTCAGACAGAAACTTCAGAATGTGTAATACCAGACAGGCGAGGTCAGATTGCTGTTTGTGATTTTATACCACCTAGCCAAACCGTTCAAAGCATATCAGACATACACACCAGTCCGTGTCATGTGCCTGAAGTAATATTAGCTGAGCCTTATATGCACGAAGGTGCTGCAAAGCACAGCCCAAGCAGACTGATATACACAGACAGGGACAGATCTGACAGACAAAGCCAAGAAAGTGTCACAAAAAATATCAAGTCAATGTCTAATGAGCTTAAAGAAGCATTAAGCATGCCTAAATATGTAAGCCTTGATCAGGAAGGCTCAGTAGTCCAGGACTGTTTTGACAATAAGCTCATTCAAATTGAAGATGAGTCATCTCTTCAGAAAAAGAACAGCTTTTATAAACCTGAGGCACCTCCAAGAAGAGAAAGAGCAAATTCCCAAAGTGAAGGAAGAATGATAAATGAAAGAATGGATGACTTGGGAAATCTTGAGCGATCAAAGAAAGAATTTTTAAGTACAGAAGTTCAGAAATCAAATCTAGCAAAGGATAAAGGACCAGTAAAGGGCCATGTATCATTGCTTAAGGACAAATTAAACAGAAAACACGAACTGCCGAGTTTAAACCTCCAAGAATGTTTGAGTCAAGAAGAAGGTCTAATGGACTTCCCTGGAACTGACTTCTTGAACCAAAAAGCGAATTCACCAAAAGGTATAACAGGTTGTCCTGAAGTTGAAAGAATTTTAGCACAATGTTATATATCAAGAGAGGCTGATTTCGACAATCTACCTGAGAACGATTCGAAACTAGCCATGGGAAGTATAGAACATCTAACTGGAGAAATATCTGATGAACCGGACATTAAAACCGTTCAAGGCGTCACACTAAATAAAGGGGACATAAAATATATAAACAAAACAGAGAACTATAGTGTTTCTGAAGTTTTGATTGAAAATGCAAGCCAGGTCAATTCCAAATGCCATGATGAAAGCTCTGTCAAAGAGAAATTAACTAACCATTTTCCAAAATCGGAGGATAAATCTGAGAAGACATCACCCTTGAATGCTAATTTGAATTATCACCCTGTTAATGCTTCAGCCGAAATTAAAACCCTTTATGATATTCTTAATCAAGCCGAACCTTTATCATCATTGGATGTTAAAGAACAATGCAATCATATTTCCACAGAGAACTCAGAGAACTGCTATTTACAGCAAACAGAAAAGTCACCATGTCTAACTAAAGGTGACGAAAAAAAAAGTGAAAATTTAGACACAAGGTATTCCTGTTCCAGTAACAACCATGAAACTAAACTGCAACACTCAGACCTGGCAGTTGCTCCTTTAAAAGATGTGGAAAAAGGAGAATGGGTGCGTTGTTTGATAGACTCCGCTCACAATCTGACGCCAACATGCCGTTCCAATGCCTCTTCTCCGACAGCGGGAAAACTTGCTTTATTTAAAGTTAAAGACAACACATTCAGTGCGTCCCCCGTTACCAAAACAGTAAGACCTGTACTCCATAAAACTGTCGCAGGAGTTTCACAGCCATGGTCTCCAAGAGAAAGCTTGAGTGGATCTGAAAAGGGTGAAGAGGATCCAGAGTTTTTCAAGGATGCCATGGACATGCAAAGTCCAATGTTGCCTCTTGCACTTGTTCGAATCCCTCAGCCAAACCAGTCCTCAGTACAGGTCATACCCCCATCTCAATCTCAATCTCAATCTCAATCCACCACAGACCAGGAGAAAAAAGGGCTGAAAACAAAAAATAGTCCTGCAGTGCCAGAAGCCGAGGAGTGGCAATTGGTTACAAGCTCATTTTCTGAGGGAATAGAAAACTGTGAAATGAATGCAGAAGACACTGTCGAGGAGTTCGCATTTACTGCATTTAACACCGCACCCACAGAGAGCATAGTGGAATCAAAGGCGCCAAGCGAAAGATCGGAATCAGTCTGTAGTGGCATAGAAAATCAGGTACAAGGCAAGCCACCTGCCGTCCCTCCCAAAACGGAGAAAGCCCTACGTCGTGCCATGAAGCTGACCACAAAGCGAATCCAAAAAGCAGAGGCGAAAAGCAAATCAGAGCGTGGCCGGAGCAGCGAGAAGGGCTCTTCTCAGAAACGTGAGAGGAGGCACCACAGTAGCGACAAGGTCCTCGCCGAGAGATCTTACCAGCGAGAACACAGCACTGACAGAGGTAGCAGTGATCAAAGCACTGAGGAAAACAGCAGTGGAACATCTCTGCCTAAGACTCAAGCAAGTGAAGGTCATGGCACAGTAAAGAAGAAAGATACAGAAAGGCAACTACAGCAGACACGGTATAGCAGCCTCACTAATACGGATAATGAGGATGCAAATAGCAGTTTGTTTGAAATACAAAAGGAATTACAGCACAAAGATCAGAATGTGAATGTTGACAGTGAGAGATTGGGGCGTAATAGTGAGAAATACCTGCCACACAAGCTGTACCGCAGGGCTCATAGTTTAGACCGATTTTCAAGTGATAAACATGAGCATAGAGACGGCCCTGCCTTGAAAACCAATACTGAGACAATAAAGAAGCCCAGCACTGCACAGACAGCACTGTTGCGACAAAGCAGCCTCGAGCAAACTTACGGATCTCCAGCTAACAACATCGTAGCACAGTCTTTCCCAATGACTCAAAGGAAGCTTCTGCAGGATCTCAATTCTGGACAGTACTTTGTGGTCGACATGCCAGTGCAGGTCAAGACTAAAACCTTCTTTGATCCAGAAACAGGAAGATATGTCCAGCTTCCAGTTCAGTCGCTGGAAGGGACAATACCAAGGGCACAATCTGTAGAAGTTGTGAATGCAGCTCCACTTATGCTCTATCATGGCTTTGTTCCAATGCCGGTCTCATCCTTGCCGTAAAAATCCTTTGTGTAAACCAAGCTCGGTGGTGGCTTCTGCTTACTTTGATTGACTTTCACAAAAAAACACAAATAAGCGATTCAGATCTACACATGCGCTGTGTGTGAATTTGAAAGAGCACTTTTTAAAAATAAACAATCAGAATTTGATTACGTTAGATTAAAATAGATGAAGATAAAAGATCACTTTATAGACCAGTAAATGGTCTTGGAAATGGTCTGAATTCATGCATTAGTATGTTTTTGTTCCTGCAAATACATGTTTTATACATGTTTTGTTCCTAGCTCTAAAAAAAAGGAAACGTATTGACATTGGCCTTTGGGATTTTCTAATGATTGCGTATTTTGTAATGCTTGATAAATGACGCTTTTCACAGTGATTTTTGCAGGTTTATTAAATAATAATATAATAAGAATAAGAAGATGATGATGATGAAGAAGAATTTTCACATGCCATATTTACTTTTGCTGATATCAAGATGCACTGATTTTCAAAACATGTATGTCTTAAATGGCATATTTGCAGGCTAAATTTTACATTAACAATGTATATGGTGTATTTATGTCATATTTTGTGTATTCTGAAATGAGTGATTGACTGAATTCATGAGGCTGTGTTGCTGGCTTCAGGAAATGTAAACCATTCCAATAAAAACACTCACAAACAATGAATATTTAATATTATAAGTAAAACTGGTCAGCTTTAAGTGACTGGTCCAAATAAACCCCTGTTCAGATCATGCAATACCCATTAGATGTGATTTATATTTTTACTTGATATTTTCACTTCACGTACATTTTCATGAGTTTGTAAGACATTTATGATTCCTTAGGTTTCCTAGAGATGTGAATCTGAGGTATATCACAGCATCTTTAAACATTTACTTTAATATATGTAAGCGTTTAAGAGAAGTAAGGACAAGCTAGTGTGCTGCCAGTGTGCCCATGTGACAATTATAAATTATAATCAATGAGCTAAACTTTTCCCGCTGAAAATCTTTTGATTTTTGGTAAGCAGTGACACCTTGTGGTGAAAACTGGTATAACATATCTATTGTTTGCATTTAGCTCGACTCGATTTTTCACTTCTTCTCACAAAGGGAAAGTAAAAACGTAATAGATGAGATTGAAAGACTAAAAATGAAACTTTTTGGTTTATACACAAGCATCATGTTGCAACACATCACCCTTTATTCACAAACATCATTCCCTATGGGTTATATACAATAGTGCGTTCAGTGGCAGCCGCAGCTGCCTGCCACCATGTCATCATATTGTTTGAGAACAACGTTTTCCTCATCGTCAAAATACAACAGACTTATTGGCTGAAGTTTGTCTGGTACGCAGCATGGCCGTCCCACTTTGTTAGACAGTTTTAAGGTATTTACTATTGACTGCACAATGGCATGGTTAGTTGCATGTAAGTTTCCACTGAGCGGAAATGGACAGGAGCCTGTGCAGTGGTTGGCGTTGTAGCCCCTTGGTGATATTATCCATCCGGACCAGCCGAGTTTCGCGAAGTCAACATAGAGAGGTGTCCTTTGACAATATATATTTTCAGCCGCCCGTTTATGTCTACTCCTGCGCCTTCGCACCGCAGCCTGTAGGGAGCTTTTGTACTTGAGGAACTCTAAGGAGAATGCAAGGTTCTGACCCCCTGTGGAAACTCCTTCACCTGTGGATTTCAGAAATGTTACTCTTATAAGCCCAAAATCTAAAGCACCATCCATATTAAAAGATGACTATATTACGAGGGGCATTCAAGTCAAACCAAGACTTTTAATGTTGCAGGTATAAAATTGGACTCTGGCATGGCGGTACCTTATACAGTAGTAAATGGCTGGTGTGCACTATTACTGATAGAGGGCCAATCCAAAGAACAATAATCAAGATGATAGGGAACAGTGTTAGTGCATGCATGGAACAATGTGTGGTGCTGAAGTTTCTTGTGAATGAAGGTGTAAAGTGTTAGGGACGATTCTGATCTCGGTTGTGGTGGTTCCCTGATGATGAAGTGAAGCAAACTGTCCTAGGATGGTTCAGATGTACTGACAAAACTTTCTAGGGCGACTCTTTCCAGACCTTAGTTAAATGCTGGGATAAGTGTATGCATGTAGTAGGGGAGCATATTGAAAATAATATTCAGTTTCCACTCCATGAAATGTGTACTTTTTTTTTATAAACTAAAAAGTCCCGGTTTGACTTGAACACTGTGAAAAGTTTTTTAATGCAGGATAAATAAATCTTGAAAAACGTGTTTGTAAAATGCTACTGAGGTAGTTTTTACCTGAGCTTCTCCGACCATCATTTGAGTAGATCACCAGGTAGACCTCATTCTCCTCGAAGGTTGTTTCTCTCGCACTTTGAACAGTTGTCTCCAGCCAGTGTCCAGATGTCGAAGTAGAAACGAGCATGAAACCGTTATTTGTACTGCTACTGAGAATCCATTTGGTGACCTTGTAATACATGTGAGAAAACACATTTATTTTTTTGTCACACCTTTTGTTTGTCAGAACAAAAAGTGAATGGAGCGTGAATGTGGAGCTAGATGTTGTGGGACTGACTGTAAAGAGTGTGATTTACAATTAAAAATTCTATGCTGAACCTTTAGATGGTTTGAGAGGAACCAGACTCAAAGTGGTAACCATCCTCATCAGGCTGAGTTTAAACCCTGGTTTAATCCTAATACAAGCATAAATCATGTTGAGATGGCTACAGCAAGAGATACAGATATTGGCTCTGCTTCACATCATTATAATCAGGTGTACAGATGAATCTGCTACTTAGTGTCCTAGTGTCAGAACTCTGTACCTGCAAGCTGTAAAAGTAATTCTGTGACAGTTTAAACCTAATATCAAAAATTATTTGATTTGCAGCAACGAATCCCCAGAACCCAGAATCAGACTTCAATAGATAAATGTGACCTAATCACTTAACTACATCCAGCAGTGATTATATCAGTCTAATCCAGAAACCAGTCTTTATTTGGAGACTTTATATTAAAACCGGTGACACAAAAAGCTTTATTCAACCCAAAACAATGAAGTACTCTGAGAATTGCAGCAGTAAATATGACACACACTTCTATGCTACTCGCTTTTGTTCAAATGAAGGAATGCAGCAAGAGAATAAAAAGGAGAAAGGGATAACTAAATGCTTCCAATGAAAGATTGACAATTTATCAGTTCATTTAACAATGTGCTAATATATTCTTCTTCTTTATAGTATGTTATTATTATTATTATTATTAGTAGTAGTATTAGTAGTAGTAATAGTAGTATTTGCTGAAAATGATAAAGATGATAACGATGAGCATGATAAAGATGAGGATGAGGAGGGTGAGAATTCACTTTTTTAGAAGAAGAAGAAAAAGAAGAAATGAGAATATTATAATTATTATTAATTATAATATTATATTAATATTATTAGTGGTAATAGACTATAAATATAATGTATGTATTAGGCATAAATAATCGGTATACAAGAGATATAGGTCATAATCACAGTAATTACAGTTTTAAGCAAAAGTTTGCACACCCCTGCATGGCCAAATTTATAGGTGTTACTCATTTTTATATATAAAAAAGAAAGTGATTAATTTTATGTGTATGTGTTAATGCACTGTTATTTTGTACTTGGAGCAAAAAAATAAAAAATTATTGAAGAAGAACTTCAGTAGATATCAAAAACTTTCTGGACATTTATATTAATTTCAGTGACAAGGATGAGCTTTTCACGTATAATACTGTACTGTAGCAATAAGAAGGTTCTCATGTGTCATGTGTGTATGAAAGCAAGTGCATGTCCATGTGCACCCACTGTCTGTGTGATGTTAAACACTTCCCATCCTTCAGTGTGCACTGGCAGGACCCGTGAGATGATCAGGTTCCCTCTCCAAGGTTTCACTCTGCTATCCAGCACTTCATACAAATCCACCTGAAATCCGATATCAGAGAGAGTGTGTGAGTCTGATCAGAGATCTGATCCCCCGTGTTAAAGGACATACTCACTCTGTAAAAGTGGTGTCCTGGTGAGACCGCGTGCGCGCGCCGAAACCAGCGGAATTCCGCCTTGGTGATCTTCTCCCGGGGGTTAAATGAAGTCAGGTTAAAAAAGTAAAACGCTCCATTCGATTGTGCTGAGAATAAAATGCACAAAAAAGTACGTGAAGTTAAAAGAATAGTGTGATAAATGAGCAGGTGCTGCAGGTGTTGCTGATGGTATGAGTGCCGCTTTACGCACCTTGCAAGCTCCTCACGATGTTCCCCGGCACAGTCTCAGGGTGTCGGATGTTCTCCTCGTACATCTCCAGCATGAAGCGAGGCGCCTTTTTGCGCGCTGCAGGACGCCGAACATCTCGGACCTGAAGCGCGTCGTTCCGTGTGGACACATCTGTGATTACGCTCGCATCTGGAGCTTCCGAAACATCAGCAGGCATCAAAGTTGAAAGAGACACCAGCTGCAGGACAAAAAGACCCAAAAGATAAAGACATCTCAACACAGTCATGTCAAGTTACTGAGGTGCAAACAGAGCAAGCAGGAAGGAACGGAGAAGCTCGATCCAATATGGCATGAGGTCATGTGAGGCTGGACTGCAGTGGTGCACTGGGCAGTGTTGGGATGTAAACATCTGTCCATTCACCTCATTTTGTGTGTGTGTGTGTGTGTGTGTGTGTGTGTGTGTGTGTGTGTGTGTGTGTGTGTGTGAGTGAGATCAACGGCACGAGCTGCTTTTTATACAGAAGTATTATAAATTCAAGCCCAATTGTACGCAATAAAACAGGAATGGAACAGTTCTGAAGTTCTGAACCCCAACTTATGTATAAGAGAACAATAAAGATGCAATGCTTCATAGAAATTATAAACAACACCAATAAGAACAAAAGTTCAAAAGAACGAATGAAGCAGAACTTCACTATCCACACACACACACACACACACACACACACACACACACACACACACACACACACACACACACACACACACACATATACATATTCAATCATCATCATCATCATATATATATGATGATGATGATGATGATGATTGAATTCACCCTTTAGGCAAGTGGCAAGTACTACTACTACTACTAATTATTATTATTATTATTATTATTATTATTATTATTATTATTATTATTATTATTATTATTATTATCTGGTCTTGTTGATGTGGATGAAAATGTTGGTGATGATGATGATGATAATGATGATGATGATAAGGATTGTTATTATTAATACTTGGTTCTATTAAGGATAATGGTGATGATGCTGCTGCTGCTGCTGCTGCTGCTGCTGATGAAGATGATGATGATAATGATGATAAAGATAATGATGATAAAGAAATTCACTTTTTAGATAAGCAGAAATAATAATAATAATAATATCTGCATCTGGAAAGTATTCACAGAGCTTCACTTTTCCACAATTTGTTATGGTACAGATTTATTCCAAAATAGATTAAATTCATTATTTTTCTCAAATTTTTACTGACAATATCCCATAATGTGAAAGAAGTTAGTTTAAAAAATCTTTGCAAATTTATAACAAATAAAAAATGAAAATAATCACAAATATTCACAGTCTTTGCTTTGGATGTGTGATGATCGCAATTTTTGAGCTATTTTATGAGTTGCTCAGTAGCTTCTAGTTTTATAACCACAAATGTCTGTATAAGACTGTAGAAAGAACATTACTTATGTTAGTTCTCACTCTCCAGTGTTCTGTATTGTTGAAAGATTTATGATCACACTCTTGATGTCACCCAAATAAGGATGAGGTTCCCCTTTTGAGTCTGGTTCCTCTCGAGGTTTCTTCTTCATAACATCTAAGGGAGTTTTTCCTTGCCACAGTCACCATGGCTGCTCATCAGGGATAAACACACATCGTTCACCCTAACTGTTAAATTCTGTAAAGCTGCTTTGAGACAATGTCTGTTGTAAAAAGTGCTATAGAAATAAACTTGACTTAATTTTGCTATGAATCATGACTGAGCTCAGGGGCATCCTGTTTCTACTGATCTTCGTTGAGATGTTTCTACAACATGATTAAAGACCTGTGGTAAATTCAGTTAATTAGACATGATTTAGGAAGACACACACTGATCTATATGAGGTCCCACAGTACATGTCAGAGCACAATCCAAGCCACAAAGGAATTGCCAGTAGACCTTAGAGACAGGATTGTATCGAGGCACAGATCTGGGGAAGGGGACAGAAAAATTTCTGCAGCATTGACAGTCCAATATGGTATTCATCATCCGTAAAAGGAAGAAGTTTGGAACCACCAGGACTCTTCCAAGAGAGGGCCACCCAGGCAAACTGGGGAGAGAACAGCCTTAGTTAGGTAGGTTACCAAGAACAAAATGGTCATTCTGAAAGAGCTCAAGCATTTCTCTGTGGAGAGAGGAAACCCTTCCAGAAGAACAAATCCAGAATCTCTGCAGCACTCCACCAGGCCTGTTTGGTAGAGTGGCTAGAAGGAAAGCCACTCCTCAGTAAAAGGCACATGACAGCCCATCTCAGGTTTGCCAAAAGGCACCTGAAGGACTCTTAGACCATGAGAAAATTTGGCCTGACTGCCAAGTGTCATGTCTGGAGAAAACCAGGCACCGCTCATCACCTGGCATTCCATCCCTACATGGTGAAACTTGGTGGTGGCAGCATCATGCTGTGGGGATGTTTTTAAACAGCAGGAACTAGAAGACTTGTCAGGAATGAGGGAAAGATGATGCGGCAACGTTCAGAGACATTCTTAATGAAACCTGCTCCAGAACGCTCTGGACCTCAGACTGGGGTGACGGTTGATCTTCCAACAGGACAACAACCCTAAACACACAGCCAAGATAAAAAAAGGAGTGGCTACGGAACAGCTCTGTGAATGTCCTCGAGTGGCCCAGCCAGATCCCCAACTGAACATATGAAATGAGATATGAAAATGGCTGTGCACCGACGCTCCCCATCCAACCTGATGGAGTTTGAGAGGTTCTGCAAAGATGAGTAGGAGAAACTGCTGAAAAATAGGTGTGCCATGCTTGTAGCTTCACACTCAAAAAGACAAGGTCGTAATTGGTGCCAAAGATGCTTCAACAAAGTATTGAACAAAGGCTGTGAATAGATATGTGCATGTGATTTCTTTTTCTTCATTTTTTTTAAATACATTTTTTCACATTGTCATTATGGGATATTGTTTGTAGAATTTTGAGGAAAATAACAAATTTAATCCATTTTGTAATAAGGCTGTGGAAACTGTGGAAACTGTGCAGCGCTGTGAATACTTTCCGGATGCACTGTATTACTGCCTGATAAGAGAATTTATTTTGTTGTTTGTACCCACTAAAGGGGTAAGAGAGGTGCGAACATTAACTAATGACGTCAGTGGACAATGAAAAGACGTGTGTACTCCTGGCTAAGAGCAGTGTGGGTTTTTTGTGGCAGTTTGCTGTGTGTTATCTGTGTGCAGTCAGGGCTCCCTGTAGTGTGTTAGGTAAACGCAGAGACTCGGCGATGACGCAGGGCTAAAGCCAGGCTGACTCCGGATCACCTCGGCTCGAAGGGGTGGGATTTTTCTACTCTGTCTTTAGTGAGGCATCTGATTCTGCTTCATTTCTTTGATGGAGAGCCTTCAGTGCTGCTCATAATTACACAAGTTCTGTGATGCCTAATAATTTTAATAATAAAAGAGATGACAGAATACCAGAATACCTGTAAAAGGGTGCTAACTGACAACACAAGGGTCATGAGTTCTAATCCAAGCACTACCATGCCACCCCTGCTCAGCTCTTTAAACAACTCTCAACTGCTCACTTTTATAAATGAGATAATTGTAAGTGGAAAAAAAAAGTCAGACTACAATGATACAGTTATACAAGCTATTGCTTGCACTGAAATTAGTGCACATACATTGCCTAAGATATTAACATTATAGAAGTGTGGTAGTAGTGAATAGAACCTGTGGCAGTGAAGTCATTGTAAGCACAGCAAACTCAGACCATCAGAAGCAGCTAGTTAAAGAACAAGATGTTTCTGCATGCAGGGTGCTTGTGCTGTGTTCCTCCAAGCTGTGTTTTCAGTAAACTGACACATTGATTAGAAGAGATCAGGATTTTTGTGTGTTTAGGATGTGGGATGAATCAGGCAAGTCCAAAGAGAAGAAATGGGTAGAAAAGAAAGAAAGAAAGAAAGAGAGAAAGAGAGAGAGAGAGAGAGAGAGAGAGAGAGAGAGAGAGAGAGAGAGAGAGAGAGAGAGAGAAAGCAGAGTAAAGGGTTGACAGGGAGAGAGAGAAATATGGATTATTAAGTCTCCTTATTGTTACATAAAAGGTTTCCTGGTGGTCTAGTGGTTAGGATTCAGCGCTCTCACCGCCACGACCCAGCCATTAGGGTTGCACAATCCAGTTCACTCTTAGTGCTGATCTCAAGCCTGGATAAATAGGGAGGGTTGGGTTAGGAAGGGGATCCAACGTAAAAACGTGTCAAATCAAACATGCGGATCACGAATACGGATGATCCGCTGTGGTGACCCCTAATAGGAGAAGCCAAAATAAAGTTTTTAATGTTACATAAAAGTGTGTTAACAGTACAGTATATGTAGGGGCCCGGCAGGACTAGCTAAAGCAGCATCACTAAAAGGGAGAGATAGAAGGTAACACAGACATGATCTCTGGGATAAGAGACGGCCCACCACACCACCGTCAACAAATCTGAGTGAATGCGTGAGAGTGAGGGAACGACAGCATACACATGTCTCAGTTCACAGAAACACTAAAAATCACAAAAATCCTTGATCACCATAAAGATCTGCTTCTTTACCTCAGAAAAACCTTGAGAAAAGGCTTGATTAAATAAACGGGTTTTCAGCCTAGACTTCGAAGGCTGTTCCATAACTGGGGGGTATTGTAAGAGAAAGCTCCACCCCCTGCTGAAGTCTTTATTATTTGGGGTACCAACAAATAGCCTGCATCTTTAGATTACAAAAACAAACTTGGAAAAAAAAACTATCCCAGAAATAATGTACAACTTACTGTATATCTGGTAGGTTCATGAATTCTTTAAAGTCACAAATGTACAGGAAAAAGAAAAGAAAAACACAGACTTGTTAGATGCACTCATAACCATTGCCATATCTTTTCTATTTATTTACTTATTTGTTTGATTGTCTGTTAAACAAGAAAATCAATACACTTATTTGATTGTTTTTCTCTGTCTCTCTAATTCCTTTCATTTTGCTGTTTATTTATTTATTTATTTATTTATTTATTTATTTATTTATTTATTTATTTATTAGACTGTAGTCCTGAGTCAGTGTAGCAGACTGTTGACATTAACTACAGTGTACTACAATGACTCAGGACTACAGTTTGCACCTGATCACCATCACCATCAACATTCTGTGCAACCCAGATGAGGATGTGGTTTCATCATAAATCTGGTTCCTCTCAAGGTTTCTTCCTTATGCCATCTCGGGGAGTTTTTCCTTGCTACAGTTACCACCGGTTTGCTCATCAGGGACAAACATACTTATAAAGAACATATTTATTCTTTGTCACCGCATTATCTGTGTAAAGCTGCTTTAAGACAATATTCATTGTTAAAAGCGCTATACAAATAAAAATGAATTGAATCGAATTGAATTAAAATATTCTTGCATGTCTAACCAGCTACTTTATGCAATGCAGTTTTTATTGACTATTATAATTTTACTTTTGCTTAGTCAATGATTAGAGACATTATGCCTATTGAATGACACAGCATTAAACATGTATAATTATATTTAAGCATAAAACTAACATTTTGTTTCATTATTTATTTTATGCAACATTTAGTGATAGAGGGAAGAGATGCAGGTAGTTGGGTTGAAAGAGGCAGATGTAGAGGACAAGGGGGTATGGAGACAGATGATCCTCTGTGGTGACCCCTAATGGGAGCAGCCAAAAGAAGAAGAAGAAGAAGAAGAAGAAAAAGAAGAAGAGAAGAAAAAGTAGAAGAGAAGAAGAAGAAGAAGAAGAAGAAGAAGAAGAGGATTTAGTGATAGCTCTTCTCAATGAAGAACCAACATTTATACATAAAAAAAAAACAGGTGGTTTAAAAACTAATCTGTCTCCACTAGATAGCAGCATTGCTTCAGAAAAGGCTGCTCTCGGGGTCTTTCCACAACTTTCATGCTTGTACCTGGTCTTCAAGGCTACATGTACTGTATGCATAAATTGCAGGAATCACATGCTAGACTGCCTGCTGTCCTGATAAACTCTAAGCAGCATTCAGGAATTTGCTAGAGCTGCATCATACCCTGAGAGAACCCTCTGAGCACCAGGAGTAAAGTACCAGTTATGCACTTTGTATAGAGAGAAATGGTACTCAGAATGTTCTATCATGTTCATGCTAAGTCCATAGCAGTAGACTTATTTTGAGAGAGTTTTCCCGGTCAGCGATGCACACTCGTATCTGTGCCCTTCTCTGTTATTATTCGACTTGCGAACACCTGGAAGGTATTAAAGGAGCAGTGAGCGCTGCTGTTGTTCTATCAAATATGTGCAGGGAAAATACAATTATTGCTAAAGTGGAAACACACCGCACAGGGATTATAGGAGCTCTGGCGTTTTATGTTTTCTGACTGAATTTTGCATGACCTTGGGGCCACGGGGCTTAGCAGGGTGTCGGGGTTAAAGAAAGGAGGAAGGGTGTGTGAGCAGATGCTTTGTTGCTGCTTATTCCTCATTTCCTTGTTATCTTTCGAAGCTGGTTTGTGTGTTTGTCGCACACTAAATGTGCATGTTTGCCAGTTTTGCCTTTTGAATTCTTACAAATATCACCAATATCATTTAGGAATTATTTATAATGCAAAATGAGCAAAATGTCATTTTCTATTTAGCACATTATACATTTCACTCTTATTGTGAGCGACTTACAATTATCAGTGGAGGGTTAAGGGCCCTGCTCAAGGGCCCATCGGCAGCAACTTGCAAGTGGAGATGAGATTTAAACTAACGGCCTCCTGATCAGAAGTCCAACATCTTACCCATTGAGCTATATATATATATATATATATATATATATATATATATATATATATATATATATATATATATATAAACACAGATACCCAAGTAGACCAACACAAAGACACTAATGGACACACACACACACACACACACACACACACACACACACACACACACACACACACACACACACACTACATGAACAAAAGTATTGAGACACCTTTCTTTTCCAGCCATATGTGGCTCTTTGCTCAAAAGTTAAAGGCACACAGTTGTATAGAACGTCTTTGGACGTCCTTCATTTGAACTACGAGACCCAAATTTTCCAGCATGAAAATGCTCCTGTGCACAGATCCAGCTCTTTGAAAATAAGCTTTACATGGATTAAAAAATTTCACCTTCTACACCTTTAAACCCTATTGAACACCTTTGGGATGAATGTGAACGCTGATGGCACCTCAGGCCTCCTTTCTTCCTCACCTACATCAGTACCTTACTTCACTAACTTCTTTGGGGATGAAGAAAAGCTCACAGATCTCCACAAAATCTAGCGGTAAAGCTTCCCAGAAAAGTGTATGTTATTTATTATAACAGGTAATAGGGACTTAATGTGGAATGGGATGTTCAAAAAGATTTTTTTTTGTCTTTTGACCTCAACAGAGAGAAAAACAAAGGCAAACTTGGGAAATAATGATTATATACAGTATATATACGGTGTGATGTAAGTGATAGCAGAAACATGGTTTACGAATATTCTGTAACATTAAATTTACCTATAAATGTATAAAAAATTTCACGAATCAGTTTTTCATTAAACAAAAAAAATAAAAAAATAAAAATAAAAAAATAAAAACCCACTCTGCCAAACTGATGTGGTATAAGTAAAATAAAACACTTTTCACTGAAATATGGTCAGGAAAAGACTTGGATGTGCTGTTATAGGAAAGTGATTCATGGTAGATTATTTGTCTAAAACAGGAAGCCATGTTGCGTTTTATTCCTTGCATGAAACAGGTGCGTCGACAAACCTTTTGACTTGCACTCAATCATAATGAAAAGAACCTCTGTTTGTTTGCAGTTTTTCTCAGTTGCTTTGGAGTGTTTCTCAGATCAGAAATGAAATTCTCAAAACGTCTTGTTCAACCTCCATTTAATCACTTGTGCTCATCATACTAACATCAAATTGCTTTTATTAAACTGTGAATGATTTGGTACATTCATTTAATTGATTGTGTACGAGTGTCTGCTGTTTCCTACATTATCAGTTGTTTATGTTCATGTTGGTAAAAAATATATTATACTGGTTTCACCTGAATAGTTTTAACCCCCAAAACATCTCAGCATCAGTTCATTGCACAACTCATTGAATGCAAAATGATTAAACCAGTTGTCAGAATGAGGAGTGAGGTTAGGGGTTAAAGTTAGTGGACAGGGAATGGGGATTAAGGGTTAGGGGTCAAAATGAGGGTGTGTCAGTTAGTGTAGGTCGTTTGGGTAATGGGTAAAGTTATGGGTTAGGAGTTAGGGGTTTGGATTAGAAGAGTTCAGGATTTGGGATTAGGTTTAGGAAATGGATTTGTTTTGGCCTCGTTCTTTTACCACACAAGCCAAACTATATTCTCATAGTGCAGTTATGTGTAAAGCATCTCTACCTTGTACTCTATCTTACGTCTTGGACAATTCCAATTTCATCCAAATTTTCTACACATATATTTGAACAGATAAATGGATTTGACCCGGAAGTTTTTGGACTCCCACAGGCTCTTGTCCATACGCTAGTAAAACCTCAGAAATCTGTCCCAACATCCATGTGTTTAAGCAATGCCTGGACCCACATCTCCCAGCTTTCAGCACATTCTACCTGCTCCTTCCCAAGAGGCTTCTGGCACTGCCAAATTGATGTCTTCTGACAGCTGAGAATTATCCGGAAATGAACCCGGCCATCTGACACCCCTCTCTTCTCCAAGAACTGCCCCTGAAACACACATATACATACACATACACATACACACATGTCACACCATGCGTTGACTGATAAGACACATTGGCACATGGCAAACAAACAGTGGTGGGTGGGCTGTAAACCTCTGCCTCACTGTAACTACTGGGGAACACGTGTGGAGCATCCTGTTGAGGAAAATGAATTGAGATATAAGAAGTGATCGGAACGTTGACAGTTTTATATTTTGGATGTACTTGTGCCAGAGGTGGAAAGTAACGAAGAACAAATACTTTTTTTACTGTACTTAAGTAGATTTTTTTTATATCAGTATTTTACTTCACCATTTATTTTTCAGATAACTTTTTACTTTTACTCATTACATTTTTACACAAATATCTGTACTTTCAAATCAGGCTCATTACTTTAGTTTTAATCCAATGATTTGGTGAATTGTCAATATGTTTTATTTTCACTCTGCGCCAATTTCAGCCCATCAACCGTTTTCCGCTTTCCATTGCACGTCTTTTTTAATCCACTGGTGTATAATGTCCTGACTCTCACTCACCATAGATGTAGACTAGTTTACGAAGCTAAGAATGAGCAGGACAGAAAGCAACAAGAAGTAAAGCTAATGTGGATGAGACAGAGGGAGTCAGTGATGTAAACATGACTGAGAACAGAGACATTCCTGATCACCTGATCATCATCATCATCATCATCATCATCATCATCATCATCATCATCATCATCATCATCATCATCATCATAATCTTTTCTCTGCTTTTGTTCTATATGTGAATGTTCAGCCTGGATACATTCATTAGGTAACAACATTTTTTATTCATTTTTTGTATTTATATATATATATATATATTAGGGCTGTCAAATTCAAACACATTTTTTTTAACGGCACAAAATCATTTCAGCGCGCATTTCTGTTTTACCATTTTTATTAAAAATATAAATACATAAATAAATATCTAAATATAAAAGAGGCGAAATTAAAACCTTCAGCACAACATACATTTATTTATGACGTCCTTTTTTTTACTTAGATATAAAATAAATAAATAAATAAACTACACCGGAATTTTTTTTTTAATCAGTAAACATTTGTTCTAATCATGCGCCAACTCTCAAATCAAACACCAAATTCGCCATGTTTTACACAATTAAACCTCTGGGTGGCGTTTTGTGTTTTTTTTCCTCATAATTGCAAAATGAACTTAAATGACTGTCTTTTTTTGATCGTACAGATAAAAACAATACATCAGTGAATCTGTAAAATGACTACTTTTATTTGTTTATTTATTATACTTCACAAACACATAAATAAAACAACCTGAATATCAGTGAACATTTGCCTCACAGACATAATAAATATATGTATAAAAAGCTCGAAATAGGACAAACTTACTTATAAAAAACATATTCACTTTTAATTACCACATTATCTGTGTAAAGCTGCTTTGAGACAATGTTCATTTAAAGCGCTATACAAATAAAAATGAATTGAATTGAATTGAATTGAAATGTCTTACATATTCACATCGTATAAAAATATTCTCTGATTATGTTATTCAGTATGATTACAGCGTGACACTAAACAGTAGTAGTAATGACAACTTTTTACTTAAGTACATGTCAGAGCCCAAACTTCTTTACTTTAACTTGAGTAAAAAAAGGATAATCAGTACTTCAACTTTCATTGGAGTATTTTAAAACATCTGTACCTGTACTTCTACTTAAGTAAAGGATGTGTGTACTTTTGCCACCTCTGACTTGTGCTGATATTATTTCTATCAAATAAGGACTCATAGACAATCACATAGTTGAAATGTTATATATATATATATATATATATATATACAGTGAGGAAAATAAGTATTTGAACACCCTGCTATTTTGCAAGTTCTCCCACTTAGAAATCATGGAGGGGTCTGAAATTGTCATCGTAGGTGCATGTCCACTGTGAGAGACATAATCTAGAAAAAAAAATCCAGAAATCACAATATATGATTTTTAAACTATTTATTTGTATGATACAGCTGCAAATAAGTATTTGAACACCTGTCTATCAGCTAGAATTCTGACCCTTAAAGACCTGTTAGTCTGCCTTTAAAATGTCCACCTCCACTACATTTATTATCCTAAATTAGATGCACCTGTTTGAGTTCGTTAGCTGCATAAAGACACCTGTCCACCCCATACAATCAGTAAAAATCCAACTACTAACATGGCCAAGACCAAAGAGCTGTGGACAGTGGACATGCACCTAGGATGACAATTTCAGACCCCTCCATGATTTCTAAGTGGGAGAACTTGCAAAATAGCAGGGTGTTCAAATACTTATTTTCCTCACTGTATATATAATAAAAATGTAACTCACCATTGGGAGCTATAATTATTAAAATGGAACTGGAAACCATATGATTCATGGCCGTTGCACATTACCAGTCTGTCGGCCTTTATTGTCATCGAAGGTGCATGTCCACTGTGAGAGACATGATCTAAAAAAAAAATCCAGAAATCACAATGTATGATTTTTTAACTATTTATTTGTATGATACAGCTGCAAATAAGTATTTGAACACCTGAGAAAGTCAATGTTAATATTTGGTACAGTAGCCTTTGTTTGCAATTACAGAGGTCAAACGTTTCCTGTAGTTTTTCACCAGGTTTGCACACACTGCAGGAGGGATTTTGGCCCACTCCTCCACACAGATCTTCTCTAGATCAGTCAGGTTTCTGGCCTGTGGCTGAGAAACACAGAGTTTGAGCTCCCTCCAAAGATTCTCTATTGGGTTTAGGTCTGGAGACTGGCTAGGCCATGCCAGAACCTTGATATGCTTCTTACAGAGCCACTCCTTGGTTATCCTGGCTGTGTGCTACAAATCATTGTCATGTTGGAAGACCCAGCCTCGACCCATCTTCAATGCTCTAACTGAGGGAAGGAGGTTGTTCCCCAAAATCCGCAATACATGGCCCCGGTTATCCTTTCCTTAATACAGTGCAGTCGCCCTGTCCCATGTGCAGAAAAACACCCCCAAAGCATGATGCTACCACCCCCATGCTTCACAGTAGGGATGGTGTTCTTGGGATGGTACTCATCATTTTTCTTCCTCCAAACACATTAAGTGGAATTATGACCCAAAAGTTCTATTTTGGTCTCATCTGACCACATGACTTTCTCCAATGACTCCTCTGGATCATCCAAATGGTCATTGGCAAACTTAAGATGTTCCTGGACATGTGCTGGTTTAAGCAGGGGAACCTTCCGTGCCATGCATGATTTCAAACCATGACGTCTTAGTGTATTACCAACAGTAATCTTGGAAACGGTGGTCCCAGCTCTTTTCAGGTCATTGACCAGCTCCTCCTGTGTAGTTCTGGGCTGATTTCTCACCTTCCTTAGGATCATTGAGACCCCACGAGGTGAGATCTTGCATGGAGCCCCAGTCTGAGGGAGATTGACAGTCATGTTTAGCTTCTTCCATTTTCTAATGATTGCTCCAACAGTGGATCTTTTTTCACCAAGCTGCTTGCCAATTTCCCCGTAGCCCTTTCCAGCCTTGTGGAGGTGTACAATTTTGTCTCTAGTGTCTTTGGACAGCTCTTTGGTCTTGGCCATGTTAGTAGTTGGATTCTTACTGATTGTATGGGGTGGACAGGTGTCTTTATGCAGCTAACAACCTCAAACAGGTGCATCCAATTTAGGATAATAAATGTAGTGGAGGTGGACATTTTAAAGGCAGACTAACAGGTCTTTGAGGGTCAGAATTCTAGCTGATAGACAGGTGTTCAAATACTTATTTGCAGCTGTATCATACAAATAAATAGTTTAAAAATCATATATTGTGATTTCTGGACAGTGGACATGCACCTACGATGACAATTTCAGACCCCCCCATGATTTCTAATGGGAGAACTTGCAAAATAGCAGGGTGTTCAAATACTTATTTTCCTCACTGTATATATATATATATATATATATATATATATATATATATATATATATATATATATATATATATATATATATATATATATATTAAAACCCAGCCATTATGGTTGCACAACTCTTAGTGCCAGTCTCAAGCCCGGATAAATGGGGAGGGCTGCGTTAGGAAGGGCATCCAGCGTAAAACATGTGCCAAATCAAATATGCAGAACACGATTAATTCATTTATTCTGGATCGGTCGAGGACCAGGTTACCAATTACCCCCACAGGTATCGTTAGCCAGCAGGGTACTGGTGGAAATTGGGCTACTGTTGGCCGAAGGAGGAGAAGGAGAGGAGGATCTCCATGTACTGTGGAGAGATGAGGCAAAGGTAGAGCTTTTTGGTGAAGGACATAGGGCACTGTTTACAGAAAAAAATTAGGCCTTTAAAGAAAAGAACACAGCCCCTACAGTCAAACATGGTGGAGCTTCAAAGATATTCTGGTGTTGCTTTGCTGCTTCTGGCACTGGATGCCTTGACTGTGTGAATGGTATCACGAAATCTGTTGATTACCAAAGAATTTTGGGGTGCAACTTAGTGGCCAGTGTCAGAAAGCTGCGTCTCCACCAGAGGTCATAGGTCTTCCAGTAGTGCAATGAAACACACTTTAAAAAGTACTCAGAAATATATAGATAAAGATCTTTTAAACGTGAAAATTTCACAAGATGTGTGTAAGGCACAATATATGTAAAAAAATATCAAATGTACAACACTACCTGGATAATACACAGTGTATATACAGATGATAAACAGATATATACGATAAAACAAGATGTGCTATGAATTTATATTTATTTATAAGTCTTATTAGCAATCACTTAAACAACATCCTGTTTTAGGGTCACTACAGTAGGTGGAAGGAGAATTTGGAAGAAGTACAGAGAAACAGATGGTGCATCAGTAGCTGCATTTGCACCCTGAAGATATTTATTCTAGAAGTGTCCCTCTAGAACACAGGCGCATCACAAAACTAAGACTCTGTAAAATACTTATGTATATTGTAAATAACAATGTAAAAAAAAAAAAAAGCCCTCATTTGACTGTATTTTCAGCCCTCATTTGATTGTATATTCTGTGATCACGATTCATAGTGAGGAGCCTTTCTGCCCTGAATATAACTATAAACTATAAACACATAAAGAGTAAGATGTAGCTTTTTTTATTAATGTGGTTGAAGAGAATGAAACAGCCCTGGCGACATTGTGTTATAGGAAAAGTCAGGATGGAAACTACTTCACATTGTTGAATATTTCATAGCATGTAACAGCATTGTCCTGGTTTTATTCCTTACATATATAACAAACAAACAAACAAGCAAACAAACAAACAGCACTTTTTATAAGTGTTATAAGCACAATTTTAAAATGTTATAAACAACAATAACAAAAATACTAAGAGTTATTCATTAAGAAAATCAAAGAAAAACTGTATAATAATAAATATTAAAAACTGAAAAAAGTATCTGCACATTTCATTTTCCTCACAATTTATCAATTCAACTTTACAAAATAAAGTTTAATAAAAATTTTTGCTTGGCAGATGATTCATTAAATGACTTATACAATGAACTGATGCCCAGATGTTTTGGGGGTTAAAAACAGTATAATATATTTTGATTAACACAACATAAACAATTATTAATGTAGAAAAAAGCTGACACTTGTAAACAATTCATTATATGAATGTACCAAAGCATTCACAATTTGATCAAAGCAATAAAAATTTGGTTTTATGATGTGCACAAGTGACTACATGATGTGGAGGTTGAACAAGTAGATTTGAGAATTTCATTTCTGATCTGAGAAACGCTCCAACGCAACTGAGAAAAACTGTAACCCCCAAAACATCTGTGCATCAGTTCATTGCATAAGTCATTTAATGCAAAATGGATAAACCAGTTGTCATCTGTCACTTACATTTTTATTAACATTTTTTTGTAAATGTGTCTGGAATTTATGAATTGTGCAGATGAATCTTGAATGTCACTAATGAAGGCGAGTGAATGGCATCAGATCTGATCAACTAGTTTTCTAAAACAGGTCAAAGGTGAATCTCGTGAACTTATATTTGGCAACAGAGCAAAACACAGACTTACAATTTTCTGAAAATGGATGGAAATGAACAGACACTATTATAGTACAGTAAAAGTATGAATCCTGTCTGGTCTCCTGCAATCAAATATGCAATAAAAAAATTATAACAACTTCTGAAATTCATAGATGTCAAACAGAAGAAATTCAGCTTTGTGCATTTTTATCAGTGACCCAAACTGTAGTTTATATCAGGAAATACTGAAACTGTGCAGCATCATACTGACAACATGATTAAACTTTTTGACAATTTTGTTTGTTAACAATAACAAAAGGATTTGTTATTCTAATGGGAATGAGATGTTCATTGACACAAATACTTTCTTTTGACAGATGAACTGAGGATTTTGAGAAAAGTAGAGGCTTTTGCAAGAAATCCAATGTATTGTGCTGTTTGTACAAATTGCTTTGAGAATGCACTTACTGATTTGCAAATATTAAGGATGATTTGAGAAATGCTGCAAAGTAACTGAGAAAAAAAAAGAGCTGTGTCTAGCATAAAGTTGAACAGACAAAAGACAAAAAAGATAGTGTCTGTTTTTTTATTTAAATAATTGATTGTGTAATTCATTTGCGAATTGTGTAATGTGTTTGGGTTCTTTTCAACGAGGAGATCTCAATGTAACATATTATTTCTGGAGCAGCTAATGAGATTGAATTTCAGGATCACAGGTTCTTATTAATCACCTCAACCTTTTCTTTTGGAAACTAGAGGCCAATTTCCCTATCCGCTCCCTGGAATTCTAAATTCTTGAAAAAAAACTAATTAACTACATGGCATATCAGCATTTCTCCTAACCAGCCAGGTAGGCATAACTAATTAAATGTGGTCGAGGTGGAAGCTCACTGGTTAAAGCATTGGGCTTTGGATCAGAAGGTCACAAGTTCAAATTCCAGCACCACCAAGCTGCCACTGCTGGGCCCTTGAGCAAGGCCCTTAACCACTTAATTGCTTGGTTGTAAGCCACTCTGGATAAGAGCATCTGCCAAAAGCTGAAAAATGAAATGATAACTAGCTACCACAATAATGTAAATAAACTGTACTAGTCACTGTAGTTTGTGGGGGTTTGGGCTGCATGGATGAGTTAGAGATGTTGTTTAGCATTTTAGGTCCCTAGTATTTATTGTGTACAGACATGGGCACAATGTTTTCACACAACGTTGATGGGATGTATAACTATGGCCTTTTTAGTATAGACAGTAGCATGTACACTTATAAAATTGCAGAAAAACAATACACAACACAGTTTAGATCCATACAATCCCATACAATAAAGTATACAATAGATTGTGTTGCCAAAACAACACAGAATTCCAGGGTCCACTTCCTCCAAAAACCACCCAGAACCTCCACCGGCTCGCCTCCTCACCATGACATCCAACAAGTGTTATCCAATTACAGCGCACCTCTCATCTTTCATGAGTTTAAGCATCCATCATGGCTGGGAGTTGAGGGTACGTTGTGGACATATGGAAGACATAGGCTATAAAACTTCATTTTTCATCTCTCCTCGGCAGTAACAACCCAGATGTAGTGCTGATTTCCTAATAGGCCCCTTGTCGCTTGGCCTCTACTTTATATGCCACGTGGTCTCTCGGATCCTCGTCAAAAATGGTCGCGTTCGAAACTGAGCCCAGAGGTAAAGAGGGCAAAGAGTGTTGCTTTTTTTGTATTGTATAATCCAAGCAATGTTGAAGAAACCTAAGTCACATCTATGAGCGCTTAAAAATATACTAAACTGAAGGAGATTTTCAGAGAATTTTATAATTTACAGGGAGTTTGCTTCAAAAATTATGACCCCTATTGAAAAAGATTTCAAGAATTTATTTTGTGGACACAAAAAAGACTGAAGTAGTAAAAAAATGTTTGACTTATGTATATGGCAATAATAGGCCAGGGTTTACACTGACTGGCAGACCTGCTGCTGGCTTCAGACTTCGAGGCTGGTGTGATGTACAGTTAGGATGCTATCGTCTGAAGGACGGATTAGCAATTTCCTGCCAAACAGCTCCAAATTTCATTGTGGCTGGCACCATCTCCTCCACACTCTCCGTTTTTCCACTTGAAAATGAAACATGTATATTTTCCTTAGTACAGACAAAGGCCCTTAGTCAAAAAATAAATAAATAAATTGAAAAAATCACAATCCAGGTTGCTTTTTTGTCTTTAATAAACCTCTTGAAACATCTAAGATGGCTTTTTTTTGAAGAGCTCCAGGCAGTTGAGCTCATACAACCTTATATGAAGGATTTATAAACTGTTTATACAAACGCTGCGCTGACCAACACGGCCGAAATGAGCGGCGGATCTCGGGTTTCATGCCGCGTGGCTCGTTGAAGGAGAAGCCGATAACAGCTTGGCGAGCTGCAATTACGTTTTATTAATGATCCAAAAAGCCTCAGAGGAGCACTTTTCCGAGTGCACCTACGTGCTCTTGCCAAAACGCCACGCTGACCGAATTGTGACCATCTCGCTGCTGACTCCGGAAAGGAAGGAAAGAAACACATCGGTTTCGCTGTTGCCATGGGATCCCTCTTCGGGAAAGCAAGCAGTGCTTTATGTGAGCCAATATAAAGTCAATTCTCCATGAAGTGCATAACCTCAGCCTCGGGTGGGTTTGTGGAGGGCCCCTGTTACCTGTGATTGCTTGGCTCGATAACAAGCAGTAGTTGTAAAAGGTCTTCCAAGGGAGGAGCTGGACGCTTTTATATAAAGTCGTGTAAATACAACCCGAATTCCGGTTGTTTTTTAAATTAGAAAAGAATTAAATGTAAAGACTTTCAAATCACATAAGCCAATATTTGATTCACAATAGAACATAGAAAACAACAATGTTTGTTTGTGCACTTTTATGCAAAAAATTAGCTCATTTCAAATTTGATGCCTGCTACAGGTCTCAAAAAAAGTTGTCTCGTGATTTAAAAGTCTTTTAGTTTTCCACACCGATCTTAAAATTTTTTTGCAATTTATACCTGCACATTAAAATATTTAGAATGAACATCAACACCACAATGTTACAGGCAATGTTTCTGTGTCAAAGAAGAGAACATTCTCCTGTTCTGTCACTAGAAACAAATCTGCAGTGACATTTTAAGTGTACGTTGTATTTTCATCCCAGAGTTTTCCATTGTGATTCTTTCAGATAAACATCTATAATGTAATTGGTGTAAAGAGGGCAGTACAAAATTGCTTTAATAAAAGAAACACACTGTACAGTACATTAATAAATAACAATTCTCATTAAAATAATGTGTCCACTATATACACTATAGGCAGAAATATAGGGACTTTTCCAGTCATATGTGGTTCTTAGAAATCACATATGGCTGGAAACTAGGAGACCCAAAGCAATGCACAATGGCAGCTCCATGAAAATATGAGTTGGAGTGGAAGATCTCTTCCTATAGAGCTCCAAGCTTTTAAACACCTTTGGGATGAATTGTTCATGCTGACTGCACCCCAGACCTCCTAACCTCACCTACATCAGTACCTGACTTTCCTAACAGCCTTGTGACTAAAATAATCTCCACAAACTTTAGTGGAACATCTTTCTATATGAGTGGAGCTTATTATAAGAGCAAATGGGGAAAAAATGTGGAAGGTTATGATTGAGTGTCCACAAAGTTTTGTCCTTATTGTATAACTTATGTAGCATAAAGCATGTTCACAACTTATTGAAAATACTATAATTTCTTTACCTTTAATATATTTTTAGTGCAATAAAACTAGTGTTTGCTTCCTCAAATCTCCAAGGTTCCCTGGTTTGATCCCAAGTTTGGGTTACTTTTAAGAAGTTTCAATGTTCTTTGCAAGTCTGTGTGGGTTTCTTCCAGGTTGTCTGGTTTCCTCCTGCCTTCAAATCATCCAAGCAAAAAGACTGGGTACATTAAATTAAATCCACTTCTACTTTGGCTAGTCAAAATGCTAGCATAGTAAAAGAGCTAGCATATTAATATGAAAGCAGCCATGGGAAAAGCCAAGATTTGTACCACCTTCCATTATTATATCTTCTCTAACTGGTATTACTTTTTATCCTTATGTGGAATGTATGTGTATGTGTTTCTGAATGCAGATCTATGTACATTTTATTATTAGCATTGAAAGGGGAGTTGGAAAAATAGTTTAATTTGTTTCTGCATTTGGATCTTTCCATTGAGCCTGTAGGTACTGGGGAAAAAAAAGTTTCTTTTGCATGCTATGATGGTTGGGTGTGCCTCCAGCAGTTCACCATCTGCCCTAACAAACACACTCTGACGTGGCAGACAGGTGGGGAAAGCCAGGGCTCGTAACAAGGCTAGAAAGGATATTTATGCAGTAAAGGTGCTGATGGATTTGGGATTCTGCCCTTGTCCTTGCCCATGTGTACCTGCCATCACTCTTACACAGCAGCTTCTAACAATAAATACGACCAGCTCCTTACTGTTTACTTTGGTGTCATGCAAAGATCACTTTATAACATGTTGAGATAGAGAATTATAACTGTGCACCAGAGAAGCCCAGCTGTGGTCCTGTACGTCTGGAGACCAGCACAGTTCAATTCAATGCTAATACAAAAGAAATAAATGTATTTTAGACACCATATAAATGCGTAAAATCAACTAGCAAATCAACTAGCAAATCTGACAGCCGGTTAGCTTCATATTATTTGATTCATTTCAGGAATACAAATATTAGGATCTAGATTCAAACAGCATAAATGCATTAATGATTCACTCAATCCCCGCCAAAAAAACGCTTTATTAGTGTGCAGCACACCAACATGGTACATGCAGCATGAACAGTGAAATTAACAACAGCTTTATTAGCATGTACTTGTGACGGTTTTCAGCCATCTGGCCATTTGGATGTTAGTCAGTAGTAAATAAAGATAATCTCAATCTTAAATATTTGTCAGAATGGGAAAAAAAGCACAAAAATTGCCGAAAAATACACACAGCCAGCAACTAAGTATACATGTTTTGTCCTAAATGTCTTTGCATGCTTGCTAGCAAGTAGGTCTAAAAACATCTTAAGTTAAAATCCAGCACAAAAGGTCATAAAAGTCTGCAGTAACACTGAGTAAACTCATTGTGAACAAAAATAATCATTTTTTCCAACAAAATGATCTGATTTTACAAAATGAACATGGGCTCATGGTGGCTTCTGTGAGACCATATTGGCTCAGCACAGACAGACCACTGAGAAATCACAGGCCGTAAGTATCAGGATCTTGAAGGTTGTGATCTGGTTGGGTTCTGCACATCGATGTACTTCAAAAAAAGTGTTTAAAGTGGACACAGTGAACAATAAGAAGTCTCTGAAACTAAAATGTTCACATAATATGTTCTTTTGTCGATGTACTTGTTTTGATGTTGAAGTAGTTTTTGATGCATTGAGGAAATAAGAGAAAAGGTGTGTGATTGGACACAGGGGCAGTTTGTCACCACATTTACAGTTAAAATTCAAAATTCCTAAGACAAAACCCTCAAATCACAGTACAAGGCAAGAAACAAGTGGATATTCTGTTCCCAGCAGATGAGGATGAGTCTGGTTCCTCTCAAGCTCTCTCCTCTCAATTTCCTTCTGCCATCGCAGGTAGTTTTTTCTTGCCACAGTTGCCACTGGCTCATTCATTGGGTATTATAATTACAAGGACCAAACTTATAGGCACTAAACTTATACATGCTTTTATACAACTTTAAATTTTATTTATCTTTATAATGCTGCTTTCAGACAACGTTGATTGTTAAAAGCACTCTACAAATAAAATACATTTAATTAATTGAATATTGTCTTCAATCAACGATCCCTTATTGGTAAAAGAGACAAAATGATGTATTGCAGCTTTATCATCAGTTATCATCAGTTCAGCCCCCAGTGCCTCACAACAGGGCAGAGGTGTAAAAAGTACCTGAAAATCCTACTTGAGTAACAGGATAGATCCCTGACTGCAAAACTTACTCCATGAGTCAAAGTTCAAAGTCAACAATTCCATTATGACTTGAGTAAAAGTTTTCGAGTATCTGGTTTTTACAGTACATGAGTATTTGACTCATATTGAACGTAGGCTCAAAGATGCACTAGTCCTTAACACTTTAGTAAAAAGCCAAAAATAGTTGATTCGTGAGGTTTCATGTCTTAAAATATAATCTTTTATAAAATGATCTTCAATTGACAAAAAATTACAGTATTATGTGAGTAAGTAGAACCATTAATATTCAATGGAGAAATGATCATTTAGATAAGTAAAACCAAATATTCAGAGCTGACTGTGATTTAATGCAGCTCTCAGAGAGGGGCAGTATTTTTATTCAACTTCAACAAAAGCTGGTTCTCAAAGTTTTATGGAATTTATACGAGAGCTTTTTGGACTGAAAATGAGGCCAAGGTGCTAAAAAGTCATTCAGATGTGGGTTGGGAAGTGTTAGCCTTAATGACATCTTTAACAGAGGTGCAAAATGTAATTGGTACCACTCATTGTTAATTAAAATAGAGTGGAGTAAGAAGTACATCTACTGAATCATAAATGTAGTTGAGTAGAAAGTTACAACTAGAAAGTAGGAAAAAATTACATAAGTAGAGTAACAAAGTACATTTACTCAAATACTTTGCACCACTGCAACAGAGGGTTCAGGGTGAGAAATTTAAGGTGATTTATACTTGTCAAACTTATTTTACAGCACAGTGAAATTCTTTCTTTGCATATCCCAATGATGTTAGGAAGCAAGGGTCAGAGTTCAGGGTTAGTAATGATACAGCATTCATGAAGCATTGATTGTTAAGGTCTTGAATGGACCTTGAAACTGGCAGCTTTATCAGTATTCAAGAGCCTTAACCACTGAGCTACCACCTCCCCCAACCTGTTATATGCCTAAAAGAAGGCAGCACAAAACATTTTCATTTTGATTTTTCTGTGTGAGAAAAGAGAAAGAGTGAGACAGGTGAGATGAGATGGTTGGCGTTCAAACAAAAAGCTGGAAGTGTCTGCACAGTGTCATTGAAATGCAATACAATGCGTCGGGCAGCCAAGATAAATGCACAGTGAAACCCCCAGGATGGACGGTGGCTCGTTGCTTTTGTGAACTTGGCCATTGGCCGGAGCCAGAAAAAGGCCCAGCAAAGAAAACAAATGTCAAAGCGTTCCTCTCGTTGTAAGCCAATGATGTAACCGGAGAAGGCTTTATGAAGTGCTTGCTGACAGTAAGACATCCATTAATGCTCGAACACTCCACACGACAACGAAGCAGCTCACTTAAAATGTGCTACATCAGAGTGGGAGCAGCCGATTTGTAAGTTCAAGCCGTTTGAACTGAGAAGAATGGGCGGATGTGTGTATAATCGGCACGTAGTCATGCAGGAGGTTTTTTTTTATATCGTAACATAGCAAGTTTACCTTGATTAGACCTTCAGCTGCAGTTGAATCTGGGAATAGACATTCCACAATTTTTATACTAGTGATTGTTGGCATCAACACCTTTAAGCCAAGTCCACTCTGTGCAATTTTTTTCCAGATCTTTCATTTTCTACCCATCCTGAGGTTGCACCAGCTCCAGTTCTGTTCTGATACTGACCCCCAAACATCCCGAACCATCTAGAGACCATTTGGATCCCACTTCATGAAGAGTTTTGATATTGGACTTTTTTTTAACATTTAAAAGCTCTGGCTTGGAGAAGCTGATGTTGGATTTATGATAATCTCAAATGTTGAGCTGTTTTATAAGTTGCCCAGTAGCTCCTGGTTCCACAACATCAACTGACTGTATAAAACTACAGAAAGGACATTACTCATAATCTCACACTCCGGTGCTCACTGGAGTTCTCACTCTCTGGTGTTTTGTGTTGTTTTTTAAGATTTATAATTACACTCCTAATATCACCCAAATGAGGTGCCCTTCTGAGCCTTTTAAGGTTTCTTCTTTATACCATCTAAGGGAGTTTTTCCTTGCCAAAGTCACCCCAGGCTGCTCATCAGGGATAAACACACATCGTTCCATTTAATGCTTAAGTTCTGCAAAGCTGCTTTGAGACAATGTGAAAAGAGCTATAGAAATAAACTTGAAACTTGAAATGATTTGGTCATTGCAGACAAATTTTGAAAATCTGAAAAGATTTCTACATTTACAGCATTTGGCAGACACTTTTATCCAGAGGGTTCTTTTGCTATATTAGAATTTATTTGTATTTATTACAAATTGTGTAAAAAATGCAAACTGTTGCAGTTCACAAATGGTAATAAAAGATGTTAAAAAACGATAAACAATTTTCTGTTTTGCATTTCTTCCCCCTAACTGTACTGAAATTGACCGTGACTTAAAAACCGAGGTATGTACCGAACCGTAAATTATAACAATCAGGATCCTTCAATATGACTTGGATATCATGTTGCTATAGTCCGACAAGCAACAATCACAAAGGAATATTTAAAAAATTGCCTAAAAATATAAAAAAAAAATAATACAGCATTTTTTTCACACATTCATACCCGCAGGATTGTATAGAAGAAGGATCATGGAAGAAGCCAAAATAAAACTGGGTAGAACATAGAAATAATTAAAAGCAAAATGTGGATCAACACTATTCACTCCACCACAATTTCACATTACAGTGCCAAGCTAATTCAAATAGCCTCAAAATCCAAAAGGACGAACCAATTTTTGAGACGAGAGCCAGACCCTATAAGACGTATTTGTATTATCATTTTTATTAGGACTTATCCAAGATTCGGCCAACTCCAGAACACAGAAGTCCAGGCTGACATAGAGAAAAAACCCAGGAACAAATCCGCAGTTGTTCTCCAACTAGGTAGCCTGGAGTTAACAACCTGAAACTAACATAACCACAAAGGACTAGGGCTGGGATTAAACACATATGAAGCTTTGTGAACACAATACAAACAAAGACATGTACACACAGATTGAGGCAACACCAGAGCAAGACCACAGGTGGAAGCAATATTCAACAAGTCTGGCAAAGAAAGTAAGGGGGGGGGGGAATCATACAAACAAGATGCAGAAATACAGTCTTGGTTTATATTCTCTATTAAATTTCAAACTACGTTGGTGGAATATTTTTCTTACGGTTATATAAGTGAAGTCATAAAGGAAGACATGTGCAAGGTAATTTTATTTTTTTCTTAAAATGAATCAAATTAGCTTGACATTGCTAAAAAAGGGAAACAGCCTAAGCTTGGGCTAAGCTCAAGCTCAGAGTCCTGAGGAGACACCTAGCACATAACGCCATTGCAAACAGGAGCAAAGGGGATTGCATTTGCAATCGACTGCGGAAAAAAGAGATGTTAAATATACGACTTGATAGATGTCCCTATGCGTTCTTTCCAGAATTTATCCAGCTAGTAAAATCGCGAAGGTTCCCTGGGACTATTGGGATGGAAGCTTACAAATGTACTTTTTTTCAGCTTTAGGTGGTAATGAGCCACGAGAGATTGTTTAATATGGGGGAAAGGAGAATTCTTGTATTGTAGCATATCACACGGCCCGTCGATGTCTCCCAGGTGGAAGATTTCACGCCTGTCTAGTGGGGACTTCGAACTCGGTCTCTTCTTCGGCAGCTACTGGCTCAGCCCTGAGATCAAGAGACGCCTGGGATACATGTTCCGATGCTTTACCATATGTGCCCCCACTGGCCACCCCAATAAACCATACTGTAAAAATTAGTAGGGCATAACGGTGGCCAACGCAGCATGGGGAAAAGGGTTTTGTTTCTTTTTCTTATGTTTGTTCTTTCTTTTTTTTTTTTTTTTTTGTGCATTCAGTACCCAGAAATCATTTCTCTGTATAGACTGAGACCCATAATTTGTCAAGTTTCCTCTCCAAGCAGTGATTCTGAAACTAACATGAACATGGTCTTAATACAAGAATCACTCCTAAACCACCATAATATGTCATACAGATGATATATTTCATTCATTTGTCATTTCCCTGAGCTCAGGTTTAAGTCTAAATTTACTGTCAAGTACAAGAGCAGAGACAATGCATTGAAAAGAACATGATGCATATCAGTAAAGCAGATAGAAATAAAGCTATTCATTGGTGCAGTAGGTTGAGGTGGAGGTAGAAGTACGATACATGCAATGTGATGCAATACATGCATACAGTAAATGTAGATTTGGATGCAGTAGATATTCATGCAGGAGATGTTCTGAGTTTCATCCAGATTTTTGTTTTTTACTTCCTGAGCGTATTAATGCATCTAAATCTGAGCTTTCTATCTATTGTGTGTATTCTCTGCTTGCATCTAGACTCCTTAGCTTTTACTGTACTAACACCTCATCCATTATGCTAGTTAGATAATAGAACTAAATTCTGGCTAATAAAGGACACGTTTGCAAGCTACAGTATCTCATATATGCATTAACTTTCTTCTGCCTCATATTAATAAACTGCATCCTGTATTTATTACCCCCAAAACACATCATGTGTAGGCAACTTTCCATTTCTAGTCACCAGTAATGGAGCAAAATCTCACACAGCTTTCCCAAGTGTGGTTTAAAGCTTTTTTTTTCTGAGAATTGAGATTGGAGCCAGGCAGCTTAGAGATTTAAGTAATGGAAGGATAACATTGGTGTTGCGACGCCAAGGCACTGTTTAGAAGTTGTAGCCTCATCCCTTGACCTTTCTTTTTTACCTCACTAGGGATGACCCAATGTTTGGAGTAACAGTATGGGACATTATGAGCTAAGGCATGTTTGGTTTTAGTTCCTCCTAATACTCCCAGGCCAACTGGGAGGTTTAGCGAGGGCAAGAAAGCAGACTCTTTGGAGGGGGGCCAGATTATTTGTATGATTAGCAACACTGCACTCGTACTAAGATTCAGTAGTGTACTAGACCATGGCACGAATCATAGCACATCTGATGCAAATCTATAAAACATAGGGTTAACATTTATCTTCATTAATTTACCTGACCAAAAACAACACACAGACGAGGGTTTAACTGAGCCACGGCATTCAAGCTTCCTTCACAGAACTGCTAAGTATGTTGAAAATCCCATGACTTTATTGTGTCTAATAGAATTTTGGTGGAGCGAATTGTATTGTTTAGTCTGGTGCGCTTTTGGCTGGCTTGGGATTTAGGCAGCAACCTTTTTTTTGTTGTGGTTTGTCTGAAAAATTCTTCCATCCCTCTGCACTGCTGCACTTTCACTTAAACCCTCTACTGCTCTTTAAGTCGAGTGAATTTTTAAGATGGAGTCAGCCCACTGGCATTACCCAAGAGGCACTGGTCAGGTTCAGACAATAGCTTTCACCACATGCTTCAGGGTTTTTTTTTTTTTTCCTTCTCTCTCTCTCTCTCTCTCTCTCTCTCTCTCTCTCTCTGGCCTAATAGCTCCTTCAATAGGTGAAATTCTCAAAAGGCAAGAAGAGTAAGCGAGATTCCTTCTCAGACATCTGCTGCAGTTTTCCTTGGCAGCAGGTTCTGGCTGGACATTCCATCATTGTTATTTCTTTGTTCAGCTCTTCAGAGAGAAAATAAAGATATTACAGGCTTCGTCTACCCAGGCAGCAAGGCTAATAGCAGCCTGCTGGTTCCTGGGTTCCTGTCTGAATAAAATACATTGCGCACTCACTACAAATGAAAAACAATCATTCCTGTTATGCAAGAGGTCTGTAATCTGGTATTTCTTTTTTTTTTCTTTAATAACATCTTCCTACCAATACAGAGTGTTTGACTTGCCTTTTTGTTAAGCATCGAAAAAGTTGTTGTTGGAACCGAAAGTAAACAGTAGCCTCCAAGTTATCCTGTTTCCTTGATTTTTACCAAAACACTTTGTTGGTTCATTCAGTGTGACTTCAATCTGAGCCAAGCCAATGAAAGTTCACAGTTTTAACCTGAGAGAAATTATTTAAGTCTCACGCACACACACACACACACACACACACACACACACACACACACACACACACAGACACACACACACTGGACTCAGCCATTGTAACAGATTGTCAGTATTACTGGGAAAGTGATAACTCAGTGGTTAAGTCTTTGGGTTCTCTTTCACTTTTGGGGCTCTTGAGCAAGGGTCTTAACCCCTCTATGCTAAGTTTCCTTATATTGTTGGGATATAGCTTAGAGGGTTAAGGCCCTTGCTCAAGGGCCCCAAGAGTGGCAGCTTGGCAATACTGAGGCTTTAACCCACAACTATCTGATCAGGAACCCAAAGCCTTAACTACTGAGTTATCTCTTTCCCAGTAATACTGACAATCTGTTACAATGGCACAGGACCACAGGTTTCACTGTTCTGTAATGTACACTCTTTTATTCATTGCAGTCCAAATCCATCCTTGAAGTTCTTTGACAATCAAAATGTACTTTATATCTTTTCTGCATTTTCTGTAAACATGTAGTTGGTTAGATTACACCCCAGAGGTCTATCAGACCCCTATTTCTAAGGCTACCCATGCAATACATTGAAAATTACAGCGCAAATTAAAATTTTACACAAGCAATTAAACAATGATCATCATGGAAAACAATGAAAATACACTAAACTGACCCAGGGACAGCAGTGTTGCTGAAATCACTAATAATCAACCAGCTGAAAATATACATTCCTGATGTTAATCCTGTTGTTAGAAGCTGATTTCTGGTGAATGGTTACAAACATTTAATAGAAATTAATTGTGGTCTGATATGTTAGTCTGTTCTGTGATTCACATTAAAAAGTGGTGTGGTCTAAACCAGATGAAAGAAATGGCAGCTGTGTCAGGATTGTGTGGGAATTCAGGCTCTGACAGTTCCTCAGTCTACTACAACACATGAATTTGTAATGATATGATAAATGTGTTTAGATATGTGTAACTAGCATGGTTATAAAAAACATAAATATCTACAGTAGTAAGTTCTACTAAAGCAATATATTTGGCAGGCACCGGACAATACCACTACACATCTATCAGCCACTGGACATTTTCTGGTGAAAATCAGTTTTACCTGAGAGACAAAGTCGCAAACACACATTCACACACACGCAGGACTCACATTCTGTCTTTGTTTTACTTTTGATAGTGGGAATGTGGTAGCTTGGTGTTAAATGCATTGGACTGTGGACATCCAAAGATGAAAATCCCAGCCACACCAAGCTGCCACTCTGGGGCCCCTGAACAAGGCCCCTAGCCATATAGCTGTTCAGTTGTATGAATGAGATAAATGTTAGTTATGTAAATGTAAGTCTATATAACACCTAAATATTACAGTAGTAGGTTTTCTAAAGAAATAATTTTGGTTATCCACAGGACAGTTCAATGACACCTTTCAGCCACTGAACATTTTCTGGTAAAAATATTATCTGAGAGTAAAATATTTCCAGTCACATGCACACACCCACACACACACACACACACACACACACACACACACACACACACACACACACACGCACACACACATACATGCATTATAATAACACTGGATATTTAGGCTTACTTCACATTTATGTTTTACAATGACGTCACATACCGTCTGTAAATGTGAGCTCTAAAATTCTAAATTTTAGATCAAAATATATTTTCTGTATGTCTATTTCTTCAGAAATCATAGAACATTACAGTAGTAGGTGTATACTGCAATATTTCTGGTTGTCTACAGGACAGGTCCACGACACACCTCTCAGTCATATGCCAGTGTTTTCAACCAGCAAACCAACAAATTGTGCATTTTCTATTCATTTTTTCTAATACATATTCATAGTAAAGTGTATTTATGCATCAATAAGAATCATATAAAACCCATATTCTTTACACATACTGTGCCTTATTATATCACATTCTATCTATCTATCTATCTATCTATCTATCTATCTATCTATCTATCTATCTATCTATCTATCTATCTATCTATCTATCTATCTATCTATCTATCTATCTATCTATCTATCTCCATATTCATCTGCACTTGTCAATTTGTACAATTGCAACTGTTTGCACTTTTTGTAGATAAACTGCATTTCATTGCTGTACTATGCAATGACAATAAAGTTCTATCTATAATAGGACAAAACATGGGGCTGAAAATCTTTAATAGCAATACTTTATAATCCCTGGGTTGTTGGGTGTATTTTATAAAATGGTAAAGTAAAAACAGATACAAGGTTGTAACTTTTTTATTTTCTCTCCTCAATGGATTTTTTGTTTATTAGGCTAAAATCCAGACAACTTGCCTACTTGTAGCTAATGAGGGATAATGTTAATACATGGCAGGTTCGAGATGGCCTGAGGACATCAATATATCAAGTCTGAAACTGCGAGTTGTGATTACACTGATTACACTGTTCACATTATTGTTTGCAGTGATGTTTACATTTACCGCATTCGATAGACGCACTTTTCCAGAGCGACTTGTATGGAGCAGCTATGGGGTTAGGTGCCTTGCTCAAGGGCTCTAGAATGGCATCTTGATGTGGCTGGGATTAAAACTCACGACCTTCAGATCCAAGGACATCCTAAGATAAAATTTTATATGCATTATATTACTCTACTTTTTCAATATAAAGCAATTTGGATATGAGCAGGATCTAATCTAACCATCGAGTGTTAAGGGTCGTGTGGACGTCCTGAGCTGCTGAATTCAGAGGTACCTCGCCTTCAGGCAGCCTGTTTTCACTAATCGACTTTCACATCACTGGAAAACTTCAGACTCTGCTACTGCTTGGCTGCCAACAGAAAGCATGATTATTAGCCCTCCTGGAACTGTATAGTTTCTGCTGTAGAGACCAAAGCTGCCAGGTCACCACGTGAGCGCTACAAATTTAAACGATGGCCCCTCTGGCGAGAGTCAGAAGCGCACGCTTATGCTAGTGTTATAAGCGTTTACGTAAACCAGAAGTGAGCAGAACTTTATTAGAGGCATTAAGCATGTTATCAACTGTGGGGTCAGACTCTGGAGGTCAACGGCAGTGTAACTGAGAAAAACGTAAAAGTGTGATTGGTTTGCCATATCAAGCTCGATTACTTGCACAGATCTTATCACTTCAAGATGTTTTTAGGAAAACTATGCTCTGTAGGCTTTGTGGAATTTGCATTTGAAGGCTATCATGTTAGAAAAAAAACCCAAAAACAATTCCAGCCACTTTAAATACACTGAATCTTAGGGTGTTTTCACATATAGCTTGTTTTAAAAGAACCAAACCCAGTTCACTTAAAGTGAACCAGAAATGGAACCAGCTGAACTTTTTTTGGTCCTCTTCAGCATTGAAGAGATCTCAGATACTTTCTTGTTCACACCACAACTTGATAAAAACTCAGACCCCTGCTTTTTGTGTTGTAGTAGATTTGGGGTATTTTTATTATATTGATTATTCTTTATATATTTATTCATTTCTGCTGACTCTCCACTTTGACAGATTTTGTCCCTGGTGCTCATGTACTTCTGGTGACGTTTTTTCACATTAATGCGGCATTGCAGCGCGGTTCTGTTGTATCCCATTTCCTTCATTATTGGGCAAACAAAAAAAAAACACAAGAGTAGGCGTTTAATGTAATCATCTTTCCAAAGTGCACAGCTCTCCTCCTGGAACCCCACAACCCTACAACCAGCCATGGTGAAAAGTTTTTCTGTTGTTACAGCAGTAAGGTAACCTGGCTGCAGGTACACATGTCAAAATAAAACGCAAAGCGGACCGGAATCTTAATGCTTTCGCATATCACGAAAATATCAAACCACAAATAAACTCGCTTTTGAGTCCTTTTAGGGGGGTCTGAGATCACATGGTTTGATTACATATACACGCTAAACCGCTTTCGAAAGGGTTAAACGAACTAGGAGTAAAAACACCCTTAGTGCCTTTACCACAGAGTGGAGTCAATTATACACACTTTCATTCTGGTTTATTTAGAACTTTACCACCTGGATTGAAGGATGTATGTATTAGAAAATGTATGACTTAAATTCTGAACACTATGTTGCTCTGCAAATATAGTATTTAATCTCCAGTTACATTTTATAATATCCTTCCACAAATAGCCATTAGAGAGCACTGTAGCTCCACTGCAGCGGCTCGGTTGAACCCCGCAGTCCAATAAGAAATCCTCCGAGGGGAATTGAGTCTTAGTGCGTCCAGTACAGGAAGAAGGGAATTAGAATGAGTAATTAAAACGTATTGACACCATATGTACTCTGCCTCTCCCTGCCTTTGGCTTCTGTGAAGGTGTTTAACCCATAATTAGAGACAGACCGAGTGCAGACTGATTATATAACTGCTCACACACACACACACACACACACACACACACACACACACACACACACACACACACACACACACACACACACACACCACACAGAACCAATTTCTTATCCAACACAATAGATATGCAACATTACATCTGGATCATCATGTACTGTATATTTATTTACCACCACCTGCACCACAGTTTGTGTCCTAATTCGACACAGCAGTCCAAACGGCTTGGCCGCCGCGTGTTTCGCTCCAGTATAGGTTTTTATTAAACCTGTTCTGTCGAAGAACAGCATCTGATTTGTTATTTCGTAATAAACTGTATCAATTTCATCAATAAATTTCATCACATATGTGTATCCGTCCAAGAGAGACCTCAGTGAACCACCATGTGACGGACAAAAGTTTAGATGTGACCAAGACTGTGTGGCGCTGTGTGATGATGTCATCACCCATCCACTGGGAGAATGAGATCAGCAAAACAAGCTGCCAATGGCTGATAAGGGACCCTTTAATAAACATGGTAATCGTTAAACACGACCCAAATCAACGACCAAAACATGATTTAGATGTTTTCGGGGAAGCCAAATCTTGACCCGTCGAGTCAGTTGGCATTTCCACCAGGGCTTTTCAGGGGCCGGGCGGTCAGAGGGACGTATTTGGCACATGGTACATAACGGCTTGTCTAAATACTAAAAACAGCTGGTGTGAGTTGTAGACAGATATACGGCAAGATTATTTGACCCTGGGACTTGTTTATGAAAGTCAGACAAAATAAGCGGAGGAGGAGGCGAGCATAATCTCTCAGTCCACTGGGAGCAGCTGTGCGGTTGGACTCACCGTCAGTGGTATCGCTAGCCCAGGGCTAGGCTTTTTTTAAATGCTGCTGACCCACCAGTTTATGTACAAAATATAGCACAAGGTTTAAAAGGAAACCGTTTTCCCAGGAATGTGATGCATAAACCCGAGAATCAACACCTGACAATATTTTTATAGTTTATATCTAGAGTTCTTGACTAGAGTGAAAGAACATGCACTCAATTATTTCCACTTTAAATGCAAAATGACAATGTAAGTGGCTCATTTAAGTTTCATTGCTGATGGCTCAACGCTGGAAAACTCAGTTACAAGAGTCACCAAACTTTTATGCTGTCAGCATGTGCACTACAAAGGGTCGGATAACCCAGGTGTCCTCGCAGCTGCAACCCTGTTGTGTCCTTTGGTTCACCTTGGTAGGATTGTGAGTTCATTACTTGCATGAAATTGCATGAAACGATCAGTTTGGCTTTATGTTTGGGTAATTTCTTGAGGTCACTTCAAGAAACTTTTGGGTCTGATCGATCAGACATCACATGATCATGCTGCACATATTTCACATAAGAAGGTGCATTTAGCAGTGTGGACAAAGTACACAAAACATGTACTTGAGTAAAAGTAGAGATACAGTAGGGAAAATATTACTCCAGAAAATAAATTGCTTCTTTTAAACTTAAGTATTCAAGTACTATAATTTTTTATGGCTATAATGTCTTATTATCATTTTTATCTTTACTCAATCAACTCAGTTTATGTGAAAAGACTCTACTGTTACTCTCAGCACACTGATCTATTAATAGAATGATATTAATGAGTCAAACACTGATTAATATCTAATAAATTTTCATGAACCCAAAACCTTATTTCGACGACTTCATATAAATTGGGTAAATAAGGCGACGGGTGTTGTGGCGAGTTAAAGTCAGGAGTTTCTTCCATCGTTTCTTCCTCTCTGAATGTTCTGCTTGATGTTGAACAGACACTGAAATGTATGTTATGCTAAGTAGATACCACTAACCGGCAATAGTGGTTCGAACTTGAATGAGGCCCAGGGTGAACCACGCAATGATCCAACGTTTTCCCCGTTGATTAGTTTTTGCTTTAAAAAGCTCATTTCTGCTTCAGCTACTGTCACTGGATGAGTAAGACATGTTCTCAGAGCAGTCCACAAATTTAGATACATTTCTGAGAGCATTATACATGTAGAAATATCACCCTAAATTTATTGCAAATTAAATTCACGTCATAGAGCACATTTAAATAAACTCTCAGAACCAAGAACCAAACAACTCCTTGGCTAATTGTAGCCATAAGATACATACAACATCAATATCTTATATGTCTTTTAAATTAGTCTTTTAAGCTCCACTGGAGATTCTCCTTACTGACCTCAGGACCTGATTAGCACAATCACAGAAAAACTTTATGACATCACCTCAATTAAAGGTAACCAAATTAATAAGTGCTGTTTAACTACAATCCAACTAGACTAGTTACAGTAGGCTATAAAAGTTTTGTTGCTACACACATAATGATAAACTACATACTATAAATGATAATGTTATGCAGCTAAAATAAATATTATTGCTGTATGCATAAAAGCATAGTAGACAACACAGCATGACCTAAGTAATATACAGATTTTTGCCTATTTAATTAAATGCATTAGCGTATACTATCCTCATAACGAGATGAGCGATAGAGCTGCACACCTTCATCTCTTGCATGCCCCCCCCGCATTTTTTTCTGATTTGGGCTCCTGAGGAATTAGACCTATTTTTGTCATTTATTTGGATTCAGCTCTCCTTACTGATACCCATACTTTTTAAGTGTATGAGTGAGGGAACTTCTCCAGGCGGTGGGTAAGTCCTGACCAGGTTTATTGACATGATATAATTGACGCAACAGTGCGAAATAGCGGTAAAAACAAAACTATTTAGACATAAAAAAAATAATAATCTACAACATACTGTAAAAGGTTTTTTTATTAATTCACATTTGTTTTATCGTTTACTGTTCCAAGTCTCAAATCAAGAACCAAAATTCGCCATGATGCACACATCTGGCAATTAAATCCATCCGTGTGGAAACATAGCAATTTTTTTTTGTTGTCTTGCTGATTGACATAATTTAAAACACCATAATTACTTTAAAACATTTACAAGAACATTTTGTCCTTATGCTCTAAGTTAAGTATTATAATAATAAACCTTTATTTGCATAAAGCATCAATATTTGTCCATGCCCTTGTTGATTAGAGTCTTAAAAGTATTTATATAAGGTACATTTAGAACAGCACACTTTCAGCATTTGGACATTCTGACATCACTTACTTGTCAAGTTGTGTGATCCCCTTCAATTACCCCGCTGCCCTGTCATCACCGCCCGATCTTCTGATCTTCCTCACTCGCAGCTGCCGTTGGCTTATTGCACAGGTGGGAAAGCTTTACTGCAGGTGTTACCTTTAGGCAGGAGATACAAGTTCAGGCCAGTCTTAAAACAGCTGAGGTGCCATAAATACAGACACGATCATATGTGCAGATATGTGAAAATGTAGGACGATTGGTGAATTTATTCAACAACGTGATTTTTTATAAAAAAAAAAAAAAACTACAGGGTTTTTTTTTAGACAAAATGCTTATGCTGCAAAATAAATTTTATTCATTTATTTATTTATTTATTTATTTATTTATTTATTTATTTATTTATTTATTTATTATTTTTTTATCAGTCACACAAGCATGAACAATACCATTAACAGAGGTATATATATATATATATATATATATATATATATATATATATATATATATATATATATATATATATATATATATATATATATATATATATATATGTGTGTGTGTGTGTGTGTGTGTTTGTGTGTGTGTGTGTGTGTATAAATGCCAAGTTTCCTTCCATCAACTGTCAACCTCCTGAACTCAGACACTGAACTGTACATTTCCACTCTGACCCACTTAAAAAGAAAAGAAAAGCCTATAGTCCATGCTCTTTGCTCTCTTGTCATTTGCACTCCAATGCTACTTGCCTTATATCGCATTCTTTCATTGTTTCCTATGATGCCTCTTACTGTTACTGCCTCACACAAATTACCTCATTTTACTTTGTTGCCTTTTTTGCAATGGTATGGTCAATATACACATTCCTCATTTCAAATAATGCCATTATTCACCAAACTTTACATCTGTGCTGTATTATTTATTATATACTGCACCTTCTACCATATTCTTACACAACAACACTGAGCTGGTCCCTAGACCTGTACTATAACTCATAGTTTGCACCCCATAATATGTTATTGTACATACATATGTATATTTGATTCATATACATTGCTATTTGGCCGCTGGTATTTCATTGGCTCTGTACTTGTACTCTGCAGTTTAATTTAATCGAATCTGATCTAATTTAATTTTATTTATTGTAATTTAACTAAATTAAATCCTGAAACTTGGCATTATATAAACTACCGGTAGTCATTTTTAATGCTATGTAAAACTCCTGAGCAACTGTAAACAGCAAGTAATCATTTAACAATAAGTATTAAAAATCAGGTGTGAGAAATTGACAAGTCAAGTCAAGAAGCTTTTATTGTCATTCAACCATATATAGCTGATGCAGTACACAGTGAAATAAGACAATGTTCCTCCTGAACCCAGGTGCTACATAAAACAACATAAAACAACAGTAAACAACAGTCACAGAACAGAAGAACACAGGGCCAGGAACTAAGATCCCATGTACCAAGTGCATACAGGGAATTAGCATGATGGTGATTTTTGGATGTTAATGTATACATATTTAAATATATATTTAAAAGATACATGTAGTTTAGAAAAAGTGAAGGTATTCAGAGGATTCTTGCACAAAATGTGTTTTAGTTTACTTTGAGTAGAAAGATTATACTTTTTAAAAATCCTGACTGCCCATGAGTATACTTATATAAAATTACTTAACTAGAAAATCTATTGTTGTGCTCATCCTTTTGTTCAGACGCTCCTTGTCTTACAAATGAAACTTATAGTGATGTATTCTTCACATGCAGGGGATTCAGCACATATCATTGTATTCATGTTAAAGAAATCCCACTCTTCATTTCGAGCATTGTATATAATCTAGAACTGACAGCTGATGAAGTGTCTCTTTACCCAACTGAAGCTCTGGACCAATTCCACAGGATTTAAGCTCTTCTCAGGGAAAAGGGATTCTATGGAGACGAAAGATTAATATTGTGAAGCACCAATTGTGATACACCAGCGGAATTACATACAATATAGTATATAATTGCTTGGCCTTACGATCGTTTTGGCAAAAATAAAAGCCAGGAGTTACTTGAATAAAGCAGGGTAGAGGCTTTAGGAAGATGCATGTGGATAATTAGCTTTTCTATTCCGTTGCACCACTACAGGGATTGTGTTTTGGCGTGCACAAGGCAACATGGGCATTACGAAGATGTAGGAAAGATCATTTGTTACAGAAACAAATCCTACCATATGGGTTTGTATGGAAAATATGAAATGTTAGGAGAAAATGCACATGCACATGTTCTTTTTACATAAAACTTCTATCTATTTATCAGCCTTTGCACAATATGTTTCATATATTTAAAAAAAAAAAAAAATCCCAAAATCCAGAATCGATGTGTATGCACTTTTTTTTATGATTTATAATGCATGTACATTTACATTTACATTTGCGGCATTTAGCAGACGCCTTTATCCAGAGTGACGGACAAAAGTGCTTTAAATCTCTAGTAATGAATGAATCTACACTGGTACACAAGATTACAAACTTAATATAAATATAACTCTTGAATTCTACAAAGCAAACTTGGAAAGTGCTTATTTAAGTGTTTCAGCAAGAGGTAAGTCTTCAATCGTGGTTTAAAGATAGTCAGGGACTCTGCTCTACGGACATCTAGGGGAAGTTCATTCCACCACCTCAGTGCCAGAACAGAGAAGAGCCTTGAATATACTTACCCTTTCATTCTGAGAGAAGGTGGTACGAGTCGAGCAGTGCTGGAGGATCTCAGACAGCGTGGTGCAGTGCGAGATGTGATTAGGTCTCTAAGGTAAGATGGTACTGGTCCATTTTTGGCCTTGTAGGCAAGCATCAGTGTTTTGAATCTGATACGTGCAGCTACTGGAAGCCAGTGAAGGGAACGCAGCAGTGGTCTGGTGTTGGAGAACTTGGGCAGATTGAACACAAGTCATGCAGCAGCGTTAAAATGTAGAGTAAAATGGAGGATGGGATGAACATTTAGGATAAAATACATTCTGTTAGCAATTGGAAACTTTAAACACAACCAAGTTTATTTGAGCTTTTTTTTTCCTGAGAAATGCTGCAGTGAATTGAGAATGGACTGCAGTGGATCTCAAAATTGAACAAATTGAAAAGCTCGAGGCCAATTTCCAGCTCTGGTGAGTCAGTAGTGAAAGTGTATGACTAAAGTGCAGAAGAAATGGGTGACTGCTGTTGAAAAAAAAAAAGAACTCTTGCATTTAGAACATTAAAACCTGAACAGCTGGAAGTGATTGGGGAGACACGGGCCTGTAAAAGAACGCTTTAAAACCTCAAGTTCCATTTACGTTTTTCACTGTTCTTAAGTCGCCATTGCTGCTATGAAACCGTTTCAATATAGACAAATAAGCTATAAAATACATGCAAGTGTCGGGAACAAAAATATCTTTCATTATAAAAAACACACCATTAAACATCTTGTTTGTTCAAATCCAAAGAAAATATTTCCAACAGCATTTTAAAAAATGACTGAAGACAGTAGTTCATCTCATTTATGGTAATTAATCCCAATTTGTTCATCAGGTGCGCCGTCTTAATTCTGTTAATGGCTCATAAATGTGTCATCAAAGCCATTTTGAATAAAATATTCCAGAATCTTGTTTCTTTTTTATAATCAATAATCAGTTTGTACCAGCTGGATGCAAGTGATGTGATCTTCATGGATCTTTAGGCTGTTAATGTGAAACCATCCCCAGTTGCACAGAGTGGTCTCAAATTAAAGAGGTAGGGTGCTGGGATGAACCGGGCCGAGCCAAAGAGAAGAAAGGGACAGGAATACTGAACACCAGTACCTCGAGAGCATGTTTAACTCGACAGCACTATTCTTATAGATCCTTTTTCAACTGCTTAATCTCTCTGAAGCTGCTTTGAGACAATGTCTATTGTTAAAAGCGTTTCAGAAATAGAAATTAATTAAACTGAATTTAATTGAATTTAATAATATGAAAGGCTCATCAGCTGTGTTTAAACTAAAGAACAAGGGGGAGGTGCTAGATTAGTGGTTAAGGCATTTACCTTGGATCTGAGGCTTGTGAGTTAAAATCACAGCCTGACCAAGCTGGTGCTCATGGGCCCCTGAGCAGGGCTCTTAACCCTATAGCTACTTAGTTATATAAATATATATATATATATATATATATATATATATATATATATATATATATATATATATATATATATATATATATATATAGTATATTCATTAATGAATATAACATTTTCGTGATGTTAAAATCTTTGTGTTTTTGTTTTTATACCAGAAGTGCATTTTGTGACCTGAAGAAAACCAAATCTGTTATCTCTCATATATTAAATGAGATTACTTTAATGGCACATAAATAGCAAATGACTTTGCAAATCTACCTCAATTTGTTTCTCTTAATGGGCCACATTAAGCATGACGTAAGCAGAGGGTGAGTCTTTTTCGGCTCGGCTAACGATCATAATCTTGTACATATTCGCCTGGCTTAAACCAAAGGGGGCGGGACATTTTGGGTATCACACGTACGCTGCGGCCTGCCTGCGCATTTCGGACTGTTTCAGGTCAAGTCCTCGCCCAGGCGTGCAATCCATGGTACGCTGGAGTTCGCCGTCACACTGATGGAGATATAAGGGGCTCCTGTTGCCACTGTAAATAATTCGAGGAATGATAATCCTCTAATATCTGATTTTGCACTAATGGTATCAACCACATTCTTTGTCCAAACAAAATATGAGCAGTAAAAGTAACAGCTAAAAAAAAAAAAAAGAAAAAAGTAGAAAGCGTCTGGACTGGAAAAGTGGTTGCAGTGCCAAGAACGCTGATTACTGATAGAGGCAGTGGCTTGTTCAAGCTTTGACCTCCTCTTTTAGAACATGGTAGAGAGCGATTGGTCTCGCTCCATGATTCATTACAGACGACAATTCTCCAAAAAATCAAGTGGAACTGACCACAAATATATATATTTTTTTATGTGTATTGTTTTTTTTTTGTTTTTTTTTACAATGCATACATACTGTGCAGGGAAATATGTATTTAGACGCATTCATTTTTTTGTTATTTAAAATATATTTAATAATTCAGATGTTTGCTTTGACATGCTCCCAGATTAATAGGAAGAATAAGAAGAATAACCACAAATACAGTACTTTTAAATATAAATAGCCATCCTTTATTATTTAGTTTTAATCATAATGATAATGGGGTCCAAAAATGTGGAAAAAACTGAAATACTGAAAAATATTTTCTAATCCTGTCTGCTGTAAAACAATTTTATAATAATAACAAACACGTAAGTGAAAAGTAGAATCTTTGAAATATTTACATTCAATTCAATTCAATTCATTTTTATTTGTATTGCGCTTTTAACAATGAACATTGTCTCAAAGCAGCTTTACACAGATAATGTGGTGATAAAGAATAAATAAAATGTTCCTTGTAATTGTAAGTTTGTCCCTGATGAGCGAGCAGGTGGCAACTGTGGCAAGGTAAAGAGGAACCAGACTCAAGAGGGAACCCGTCCTCATCTGGGTTGCACTGAATGCCCATTTATTACAGAGTAATATTATATAATAAAATTATATAATAATTTATTCCTGAGTAAGTGTAGCAGACTGTTGACGTTAACTACAGTCCAAATCCAAATCCTCAGAGTTCTTGTTCTTACTCTGTAATTTCATGGACCCCGGGGCATTGATGAGAAACATCCCCAGCTGCACAGAGTCGACCCCAGTCAAAAAGAACAATATCTATTGATCTTATCAATTTCTTATTTTGCATTCATACTTTACAAGTATTTGTATTTTCTAGTGTTTTCATGCTAGCAGGGATCCTATCAGTTGGAGTAATCATACACTTCAATAGAAGAGATCAGTGAGGAAAACCTGACTTAGGACCACAGGACCATCTGTACAATGAAGATAATGTTGGGGGAAAAAGGACAAGGGGAAGCAGACTTGCGACAACTCTAACAAGCTCTTTATATCTCTCTATTACTATTATTACCCTGCACACACACGCACACACACACACACACACACACACACACACACACACACACACACACACACACACACACACACACACACACACACACACATGCTTGTCTTTTTGCTGCTCAGCTCTCTCTCTGGTTACAGCAACACTAAAAGCACAAAGATTTTACCCAAAGAAAACATGGTGATAATCGGAGACAGGTGAGGATAATCATACATTACCTGCCAGTTCGTCCCACCTCTTTTCTGTGCATGGCTTGACCACGCCCCCTGCTGCCACACTTAGATTTTAATAGTGCTGAATACATAAATCGTATTAATAATACGTGATTATTAATAATAAGTGATAATAATTACAAAAATGTATAATATATATATATATATATATATATATATATATACACACCCACACATTACTATAAAATCATATTATAACATTTCCAATATACTGAACATTTGCTTTCTTTATTATTAACTTATCATTATTATCATTATTCTTTTATGAATAACATCTTTTTTTCTCATATGAGTATTTATGCATACATTCTTTTTTCCCCTCATATTTATCAGGACATATAAACATATGACAGACCTTATGTGTGTATTGTATATTATATTCGAGTGGCTATTTACTGCACTAGAAGCAATATAAAATAAAGATAAATGTGTCTGATGTCTGATGTGATCTGTTTAAAGCATTGTTAGATAGTGTGCACTGTTGCTGTTAGTGATGAGTCTTGAATGCACTTTTGTACGTCGTTTTGGATAAGGGCATCTGCTAAATGCTGCAAATGTAAATGTAAATGCAAATGAATGAGTTTTTTTTGTTAATTTTCTTCTGGATGAACAAATAATGTCAAAATTCAGACAAAAAAGCCCCCACATCTATTGCACTGTGGAGCATCTATGAAAAGGATTCAAGAGATGAACTGGTTAATTCTGTTTTCTGTGTAATGCACTGCATAGAGTCGGAATGTTGGAATCACGTGACAAAATAACCAGTGACACAAACCAGAAGATATGAGAGGGAAGCTACACATTCTCTTAATCATAATTTGCCATCAGCTATATTTCAGCTACATTTTCATTAAATGAACTCAAATTTCGTCACTAAAATCTTCCGATCTTCCTGTCACTAGTTATTGAGTAAAATTACTAATTCCCTAATTAAATCTGTCTCCAGTGAAAGTTATGAAAGTTATGAAACTCCTACTTTTACATTCCTACTGCAGGAAAAGTACAAAAGTTCTAGCCTTTGAATCGACGTTAGTATCCAAAGTATAAGTATTAACCTATAAAAGCTACATATGAATAATGTTTACAAAACAAGGACAGAAACAAGGTGTTTATAAGGACAGAGATTCCTATAGTTATGCACATTTGTGATTTTCTTTTTTAACAAGTGTGAACACCATGATTTTCAGAAATCTAATGGAGTAAAAAGTTGTAAATGTTCCTATCCTTTTCCTCTCTTCGGATCTGCCCAATTCATCCCAACCTCTGGAGAGAGAGCTCCTCAATTGGAGACCACTCTGTGAAGTTGGGAAAAGGTTCCACATGAGCATCATAAAGATTCATGAGCAACTTAGGTCAAGTCAAGAAGCTTTTATTGTCATTTCAACCATATATAGCTGACACAGTACACAGCGAAATGAAACAACGTTCCTCCTGAACTCTGATGCTACAAACAACAAGAATCACAGAAAAGACAGGGCTAAGGACTAGTAAGTGTCCTCGCCACATAAAGTGCATCGTGTGCAACCTGGTGCAAACAGTGCAAGACAACACACGACAGTGTAAGACAAATACACAAGAACTTTGAGGATCGATTTGGACTGTAATTAATATCAACAGTCTAATGCAATGGCACAGGAGCACAGGCTGCATGAACAGTTTTGCAATTAAGCATCCATCACTGAAGTTCAACAATGATGGAACTGTGAGGATGAGGATGAGGATGGGTTGCTTTTTGAGTCTGGTTCTTCTCAACATTTCTTCCTCATTCTATCTCAGGGTGTTTTCCTCAACACAGTCGAAACTGGCTCACTCATCAGGGACCGTTTATCTCTGTGAAGCTGCTTTGTTAAAAGTGCTCTACAAAAGATAAAGTACACATATGTACTTAAAATATGAACTTAAACACAGTAAAAAAGTAAAATAACAATCTTCACCACTGTTTTAAATACTGTGTCCTTCCGACGCAACAATTACTATTCATTTTGTTGGTCACTAGAGATAAGGCAGATCAAATGCATGCATTAAATATTCAGACCTTCCCTGCGTCATCAGACAGCAAACATGGCAACGAAATGATAACTCAGACGCACGCATGGCTAAAAACTTGCTGCGAAACCCGAGGCGAAGAAACTGCTTCGTCTTAACCAAATAGGATGTGATGGCGCATGGACAGTGTTTCCAGGAAGATGGGTTGAAATGGGAATGGTGCATCACGTTCGGCCAAAACCAGCATTACCAAACTGTTTGAGTTTGAGGAGGATGCTTGTCTGCTGGCTGCACTCTCATAAAGCCACTGTAAGTGACGAAGGAGAAAGACGGAGTATGGGAGGAAATGGGATGAGAGGGGGAGGCAGAAACAGTTCTCTCTTTTACTCTTAATGTTTTAAGTCAATGATTTTTTTTGTCTTTTCTTTTTTAATTCACCCAAAAGTAGACTGAATGTTCTAAACCGTGTACACTTTAAATACCTATAATCACATAGTGATTATTACAAATCTGCATTCAAATATTTCTTTACTGCTCATTTTAATTAAATATGAGCTATGTGACCAACCATCATAACGAAACAAAGCTAGGGTTTTTTTGTGGTCAGTGGACGGAGGTTTGGTGACGACATGGATTCTGATGAAACCTGAGGATTTGCTTTGAAAGCTGATTGCATTGGGCTAGATAAAACCTGAGCAAAGAGGACATTTTCATGTTTGAGCACAATTATCTCAAATGTACTGAACATTAAAATCTGCAGCAACTAGTATTTCCGCATTTACTACTGCTAGCTTGAGCTGGGTCTCAAATCACAAACGTGTACTATTTGAGACAGTGACTGAGTACTTACTAAACTGTTTTGCTTTTTTTTATTTTGTTCTAAAAAAAAAAAAAGAAAAAATAAGAACAAAAGTTATATCATTGCTTTCAAACGTAAGGTCTCTTTTCAGAGTTTTCGGGCAAAGCCGCATCCCATGACAGTAATCATGATGGTACAAACTGCTGACGGTAGAAAAAAGGGAACCAGAGCTCATCAGTGTGTTTTAACATCGCTGGGTATGCAATCACCAAACAGCTCAATTTGGAAACCAGATGGAGAGGGATGTTTTGACTCAGACGTGCCAACTTCTAGTCGCTTTCAATCAACCAGATCATGTACGATACGCAGGCGAGTGTGTGAACGCCGCCGCTTTCGCCCGCTCATGCAAAGTCACGAGGCAAGAATAAACCAGGCTCCTCTGCTTCATCATGCCACCCCAGGCTGGATTGGTTTCCTGTAAACACCACACCCAGTCGTGTATTATTCCTTATGAACAGGTCCAAACAGAATCTGCCTATTTAAACACACCTTCTGAGTGGTTTTGAAAAGTCAAGAAAGACAAACTCATCCTTCCCACTGCAATGATTTTGGTTTATAATAGAATTTAAAATGTTTTAATGCTGGTTTGGATGAGAAGGTTTGGGAACATCTGCTTCAGTTTTTTTTTTGTGTCCCCAACCACAAAAAAATTGTAGATCGGTGTCAAAATAGTGGAGACACTGAGTGTTTTATGGTTTGTGAGACACACACCTTTTATTTCAATGCAACAGACTAGAACATACAAGAAATAGACAGTGAATAGTTGGAATAAAGTTCTGTGGAGTTTAAATGTGACATTTTTGTCTCTTTTGTAAGGAAGAGAACAGGAGAGATAATGTTATCAGATTTCGTCTCACAGTCAAACATGGAGGTGGAAGCCTAATGGTTCGGGGTTGTTTCGGAGCAAGGAGGATTGAACTTATTCTGAAAAAAGTGAAAGGAATTCTAAACCAACATGACTACTACACCATACAATTCTGTCTGGAGTGCGACTCATTGAAACCGACTTCACTTTACAAGACAATGAGTACGTCCAAGCTCTGTAAACATTATTTTGAGAGCAAGCAGTCTTCTGGAGTGTTATCTATCATGAAATGGTCTGCCCAGTCACCACAACTAAATCCTATTGAACTGCTCTGGGATGAACTCAATCACAAGGTCTATATACATGTTTTACAAGAGGCACAAAAAGTATTATAGCTCAATGTTTGGAGAAACAAACTGTCCAGATGACGAGAGTGTGTAAAGCTGTTCTTTATCCTAAATGAGGATTTTTCTGTAAAAATAAAGTGGAACATCCAGACATTTATAGATTTGTTTAATCAAAGTCAATCTTCGCACTAATAAATTACCGAATGCATACTGTATTTTTTTTGTTCAGAATTTCCTGTTTGAAAGACACACATTATGTCAAATCCTGAGAAAATGGATCTGATTAAAAACAAAAAAGTAACACTTTACAAATCATTTTACTAATAATACTAATAAAAAAAAAATAAAAATAGTGCAAGTGTAATAGTAATAATATAGTAATGTAAATGCAATAGTAATAATAATAATATGATAAGTGTATAATAATTTTGTAATAGTAATGGCGAGTATCAGCACTGTTCTCTGTGCTCTACTGCATCAGTCAGAACAGATGTGTTCAAACAGCGGCAGATCAGCTGTACAACAAAAGCCAGCTGTTTGGAAACAGTCCACACTTTCTAAATAGGGACACACAGATTTTGTTAAAACGAGTATACTGAAAAATGTATAGAAAGATAAATTTTTTCAGTTCAGTAAAAGTCTAAATCTGATAATAAGGCTTTACCAGAGCATTAACCGCTGAGCTATGACTTTCTCCTACGTCATAACGTTCCCATAGCTAAGCTACACATGGTTGCTACACCATTAGCACAACCTATGCTTGGTGGGATTTCTTCATATAGCTTTCAAACTGTAAACTGTGGATACCCAGTTATAAGGACAGATATTATTGAAGATTATTGTGTAAAAAGTGTCCATTATTTGCACTTCAGTCAGTGCAGACTAACAACTAACAATTCAATATGTGTCTCATAAAAAAAGCTCTTCAGCATGTGTTACATTTGCTATGATGTATGTGCAATAAATATTCTCCATCGATGTCACAAGAACTCCTCAGCATGTTCACGTAACTTGAATCTGAATAGTTACCCAAGCGTCAGGCATCAACCATCAACTGATGGGATAATTATGCATCGCTAAGCACTTGCGCAAATAGTGTGTAATTGTAGTACAAACATTACATGCAAATAGAAGGTGACTGTATAATAAAGAGTTAATTCCGTTTCCTTAGTAACGACCCGAATCAAGTTAAGAGGGCTATGTTGTGCTTATTCGCTTAAAGTGTTCAGTGCTAGTGTTCAGTCTTTAGTGTTCAGCCCTGAAGCTCAGAGTATAAGCTCCAGCCTTGTCCTGTAGCAATGCATCTGATTAGCAAAACCACCCAGTGGCACCAGGTGTCCAAACAGTCTCAGTGTCCTCATGCAAGAAAACTTACAGCGATTCTAGTGCAAAAAAAAATAAAAATTTATCTGTGAGAACTGCATTAGAAGCAATTTAGATAATTGGATAAAGGAAACTCAGATTCAATGTTGCAAAGAAGAACCAAAAACTACGGATCTCACCAGAAATCTAATTTGAACTTGTCATGAAGAAGAACTGAAGCTGAATGTTTAGAGATAGATATGTCTCGTGTGTCTTTTCTACCAAGATATAAAACAGAAGATGTCAAAAATGTAACATTCTTAGAATTTGTCTTCAGTTTCTCTGGTTCACAATGCTCATGTGCATGTGTGTGTGTGTGTGTGTGTGTGTGTGTGTGTGTGTGTGTGTGTGTGTGTGTGTGTGTAGTTTTCACGCTGATATGATGTCACCCCTGCAGGCAACTCCTGTGTCAGCTCTACGACGTCGACACCCTGAGCCGAAACTCTAGATTTGGTGTTTTGTCCTGCCATTGATGCAATTTATATCGGCACTTAAAAGAAAGCGCACTTTCTAATACACCTAAAAGTCAAATTCACTTAAGCCTCATGGTTTCAGGCAATGTGCGTCGAATTATCAGGAAGCTGTTTAGTTATACTGTTTCTCTCACTCATACCTTCTCTCCAGGGCTGCTATCTAATATCTCGTTTCTGCCACAAATGACGTGCAGCTGTCCAGTAGAGTGGTTTTTTTTTTTCTTTTGAGAAAGTTCAGCATATCCTGTATATCGAAACTTTAAAAAATAAGGTTTTAAACACTCAGGGATTTTATAGTGTAAAACTCCTCAATCTGGCAAAAACTTCATCGTCCGAATTAGATTTCCTATTGTATTGTATTTTTTTTATATATATTGTTAACCCCTTAGAACAGGGGTGTCCATATTTTCCACAAAAAGCTGGTGTGGGTGCAGGGTCTCATTCCAACCAAGCAAGTCCACACCAAATTCTATCTGCTTAAATCTAATGATTTTAATTTTCAATGAAAATCAGGTGTGGTCCTTGATTGGTTAGAATGAAAATCTGCACTCACATTGACTATTTGTGGAAAAGATTGGATAGTCTTAGAATGTTCTATATTTGTGCATAGGTATGAAACAAAACCTCACCAGATCCTAACACCAGTCCTAAAAGTGGACAAAAGTGGACCTTATCAAACAATGAGACAAAAATATAATTCATGGTTGTTAAGTTATTATGAAAAATGATCCATATTGCATATCTGTAAGTGGCAAAAATATGTGAACCTCTAGGATTAGCAGTTAATTTGAAGAGGAAATTAGAGTCCATCTGTTTTCAATCAATGGGATGAAAATCAGGTGTCAGTAAGTGCCCTGTTTTACTTAAAGAACAGAGATCTGTCAGCATCTGATCCTCACAACAGGTGTCTGTAGTGTATCATGGTATGGACAGATTTCAGGAATAAATGTAAACGTATGTTTTCAGTATTTTAATATAGCCACCTATTAATCAGTCCTGCACAATGGTTTGAAGAAATTAGAGCTGTATATAGCAAAACAGGCCCAAACCTTTATACTACCATGACCATGTTTGACAGATGGGATAAGGTTCTTCTACTGTTTCTCCAATAGGACCAAAACGTTTTACTCATCCTTGCACAAAACATTAAAAAAATGTCTCCTAGCATGTCCAGGTGCTTTTTCCTCAGTGTTTTTTTTGGAGACTAGTGGCTTTCCTATTGCAACTATGCCATGCACACTGAGGTTTTCCTCTGATTGTGTACTCATAAACATTAACATAAGCCAACATAAGTGAGAGCTTTATGTGCTTAAAAGTTCACCTGAGTTCCTTTGTGACTTCGTGAAATATTACTTGTTTTCCTTTTGGAGTGCTCTTTGTTGATTGACTGCTTCCTGGAAAGATCCATTTGTACACAATCTGTCTGACAAAAGATTTATGTGGTCGCAACTCTTAAAAGATGGTTTTGGAAACTTTTCCAGCCTGATTCTTTTTATGAGATCACTTTTGTTCATTCCATAACCCACTTCCAAAGACATGTGTTGTGAGGACCAGACGTTGACAGATCTTTGTTCTTTAAATTAAACAGGGTGCTGCTACCTGATTGTCATCCCATGGATTGAAAACAGATGGACTCTAATTTCCCCTTCAAATTAACTACTAATCCTAGAGCTTCAAATATTTTTGCAAATTAATAGTGGATCATTATGACCAAGTAGAATTTCTGTCTCATTTGTTTGATTGGGTTCACTTTTGTATACATTTAGAACTTAACTCTAAGGCCTGAACTCTATCAGAAGCACTGACTTTTATGTTTCAATACATTTCTGTCCATGAATACGTAATCATTTTTTTTTTTACAATAGTCTATTTTCTTTGTTTCATAGTGTTTCTCCTGCATCTTGGATCAGCATACCTGATTGTTAATTTCGATCTGAGTAGCTATCCAATCAGATTTCAGCCATCACGCATTGCCAGAGTCAAAAAGAATTGCTGTAGGCCATCACTGTGAACACTGCAGGCGTCCTATTGATTCAAATCCATGTTGCTTTAAGCTGTTGCTTTAACCAATCACATTGCAATTTGCTGACTCTAGAGGGCATATCAATATATATCTAGATATTAGATGCCCTCTAGATTCAGCAAATTGCAATCTAATTGATAAGTCCTTAATAGGTCTCCTATATATATATATATATATATATATATATATATATATATATATATATATATACATATATATATATATATATATATATATATATATATATATATATATATATATATATATATATATATATATATATATATAATATTTCATGTGAAAAGGACTTATTAATGGAAAAATATACATTACTAGTAGCGATTAATTTTGTACTGGAGAATTTATTGTGCAAAAGCGCTCAAAAAGATCTGACCAACTCATAAATCTATTGAACTTTCCCAAAAGTTGCTTTGTGCCAGCGATACTATTAAAACCTTTGGTGGCTGGCTGTATTTTAACAGTATTCTCCTTCTCCTTCTGACTCTCTCGTTGTTGAAGTAGAGATTTACTGTTAAACACAGAAAATTCCTCTTAATGGCCGTGTAGGCTGTAAAGATGACAGTCAGGTTAGAGCTGTTTTATTAGCGGGGGAAAGTGTGTGAACGGACCCCGGCCTCTGTATTTCACTTTAATTTCCTGCCTTGGGATAGTGGTGGAGGCAGGGCAGTGTGTAGGGATGTTATTACTGCAGTCATTCAGCCTGACACACCAGGAGATAGCGGCAGAAGGAGAGGAGATAAAAAAGAGAAAAAAGAAAATAGAGGAAAAGCTTTTATTATTAAGGTTAGCTAATGCTCAGGATTATGCAAAGGCAATCCGTAGTTACAGAGGCCAACTAAGAGACACAGTTGTGCCCAAAAGAATATCCAAATGCCTCATGGATGAGAAAGTAACCTTGGACGACAGGTGTGTCAAAACTCCGTCAAGCTCTATAAGCAGTATTAAAACACCTTTTCATAACTTACTCATGTTGCACTCTTACTGTGATTTACACCTACCGATCCCATAAATCTCCCAGCATTCCATGCAGGGGACAGGTGGGGGAAAGGTTCATATGGCAAAGACGTGCTTTAGGTCAGAGAACATTTGATTCGTCTCGTGGCCTCAACGGTTGGTTTCGAGGATAGAAAGCTTTGCTTCTTCCTCAAGTGGGTTTATTACTTGCCCTAAGTCACAAGAGCTAGGATGTTTCATAAACAACATGACCGTAACTACCCTGAGCAAGTAAGGAGAAAAAAAGGGACATATTTCAAAAGTTTAGAAAAAACATTTTAAGCTAAACCCCTGTGTTGCACATGATATGATTGCAGTGTTCACATAGTAGACAACAACCTCTACTGCATTCAGCCAATAAGTTCCAATTAAATCAAAATTCTGCTTAAAAAAACACCACACAAAATGTTGAAGTCCAAACTGTTTCTACCTTCTGCTTTGACTTGATGCTTATTTGGTATTAAATTGCGAATGCTCCTCTCTTTCACAAATACAAATAATAATGTTGTAAAATTTCTGAATGCTTAAAAAGATCGCTTTTTCACTATGATTATCTAACAGGTTAATGATTATTATTAACAAAAATAGTAAAATCCATCTGGATTTTAATGCGCTACTTACATATTAGAAAGTGACTGAAAAGTGACTCGACTTACTCAACGTTTTTTTTTTACATTCTGTAACTGCAAAATTGTCTGAAAATCATATGGTTTAAAGCTGTAAATCGTTTCCTATCAATATCTTCTAAGACAAGGCAAAGATGCCAATCCCAATCCCCCTCCATTATTTCTGACAATAATTAAAAAAAATATGTAATAAAATAATAACCAATGTTGCTATATATACAAATTTTGTAAAGCTGGATATAAAAATCCCTGCTCCAATAGCTTCACCATTGCTTCCATCTCCACCCCTTTCATCATCATAGGGAATAATCAAGACCTGCAGCAGGGGTGTGCCTTCTACAGAGACGAAAGACAGCTTTCTTGAATCATCAGCAGTAGATGAATGAATCTGTTTTAGTAAAAGGCCTTACATTTGTCTAAATCTCTCCACAACTTTAGTCCAATCTTGTAAGACCAGACATTTATATTTCTACTGCTTTCTACTGTATTACATGGCACATCCACTATCCACTGGGAAAGTGAAAGCTGCTTGTGACTGGTTATTGTCATTGTGATTGCAGGATTAAACCAGGATGCATGAATCAAGTTATTTGGCAGAGATCTAATTTATCTAGTCCTCTTGTTGTTGCACTGAGCAGCAAGCATGACAGGTGAGAGGAGAGGTGGTCGAAGTGGTAGCTCAGTGGTTAAGACACAGGATTTTGGATCCGAAGGTCACGATTTTAAGTCCCAGCACCCCCAAACTCCCACTGCTGGGCTCTTAACCCTCAACTGCTTCTGTCAGACTTCGCTTCTCACGTGCATCACTGAGCCTCGGCCATGGATGAACCTGTCCCCGGTTCACCACTGTTCCTTCTTTGGACCTCTTTTATTAGATACTGACCACTGCAGACTGGGATCAGCACACAAGAGCTGCGGTTTTGGAGATACTCTGACCCAGTCGTCTAACCATAACAATTTGGCCCTTGTCACACTTAATCAAATCTTTACGCTCGCCCATTTACACTTTGGATTATGACGAGGAAAATGTTATTTGATAAATGCTTACAGAAGACCCAAATAATTTTTACATATCCTCCATGTTACAACAAAGCACTACATTCTGTTTCATTGTCTATTCTTATAAATATTGCAAAATATCAGCTAGTATTAATCTCACCATGTTGTTTAGTTTTTTTTTTTTTTTTCAATAAATGGAAATTATTCGTCAATTACCATTATAAATCATTCTTATCCAATTTTATAATTTATCATTTTTACCAATTGTCCCTTTAAATAACCTCATAATTCATTTGAATATATATTTTTTTAATTAGCAAATAAATTCTACTAAATAATATGTACAGTCTTGATGTTAGAAGTAGCAAGAAAAGATCAAGCACATTTTCTTTACGCTTCTCTTCTGTGGGAATTTTCTTCTTCTTCTTTTTTTATTTTATCTACTTAAAGAAATTTCTTCTTGAATATAGTTTTTAATATCTTGTGATTATATACTGCGCTCAGGCTCGATGTTTTAATGCTCTTAACCTATGTTTTTCCTCGTGGGTAATGAGTAAGTTTGTCATATAAACCTTTTTCGAATGTTATTTTGCTTGGTTATATAATTTGTTATGCAAAATTAGATTCCATTATGTTTTTTTTTTCTCCATTTTTCTCCATTCTGTGTGCTTCTTTCGAGTGCCTTGCCCTGCTATCGACATTTTTAACTCTGGCCATAGAGCTCACTTGCTTTTTGGAACGTCTCAGCATTTCCCGTCTGTCTGAGGCCATGTCCAAGTAGCTTTTAAAAAACACTTTCTGAAGTGAATATATTTGAAGATGGCGTTTTTGTGTTGCAGTGTGGACTGTAAAAATTGAGGTTTCCAAAAAAACTATCGATTTATGCCGCCACATTGCCGTGACGTTTCATTTCCCTGGGGGAACTGACCCAGGTCCAAGTGTCTTAGATTTTGCTCATGCACAGTAGAGGGACGGTTAAGGAACTTTGGGAAACAATTGAATCTGATAGTGTGGACAAAAACTCTATTTTTAAATGTATCTAGGGTTAGTGTAGACATACCTCCTGACCTGCATCACTTCTTAGGTTTTTACTAATGATACCTCTACTCAGACCGGTCCTGATCTTGATCTCGAGCCTATGTTTCTTGGATTGCCTGCATCTTCAAGCCCTTTCTCTTATGGCTACAACCCAACTTTCCCTCATTTAACCAAGGCTAAACTTGTTAATGTTGTATACTATTTTTATACAACATATCGATAAATTACTTCCTGATTTATAGCATTAAAGTGTGGTTATTATATTTAAACTCTTATAATATACTGATTAATTGAAAAAATTTTACCATTATCAGATTAATGCTGAAAAATACAATCAATAATACAATCATAGTAAGTATATTAACATAAGTTTAAGATTAGGTCATTTTATTAAAATTTCTAACAAAGTATTAGCTTTATTTTATAAACCTTACATGTTCCTATAAAATCCAAAGACATAAACTGGGTCACCGCTGCTGAAGTAGCTCAGCCCACCATCTTCCAACTCGAGTGTGTTATGTTTCTGGCTATCAGCCCAACATTCCTCTCAAAAATGGCTTCTTCAATGAGCTGTAACTTCATCTGGATGCTGAGTGCGCTGTCCTCAACATTGAAATCTCTAATCTGGATTGCAACAGTGATGCAAATTTTTTGCTTTCAAAAGAAGTGGAAACAAATGTAAATGAATACTGTCCAAATTGCATCAAAACATGATGAGCGTCATGCTAATACGAACATTTTTTGCCTGCCCTGATTGTCGTTAAGCTTCATTTGAAATAGAACCGAAACAACAAAGAAGCTTGTGCATGATTTTTAAAGCGTAATGGAAGCATCTTGTGTAGCAAGCAGAGCAATCAGAGCCGACCAATAAGAGGTGAATTTATCAGTTTAAAAGTAATGTTTGTTGGCCTCCATCGTCTCCCAGGAGTCTTCTGTGGTGTAGCATGAGCCTTGATACCATGATAAAGGACATGAAAAAAGAACAGCAGCATTTTTTTTTATTTCTAGTTTTTTTTTATTTCAACATAACAGAAGTTGTTTTCTTATGATTACTACTATTTTTTCATGATCTTGACATAACAAAAGTTTTCTTGTGATCATGACTTTTTTGTGATTATGAGTTTTTGTAATCTCGACATATAAAAATGTGTTTTCTGTTTAGCACAACATGTTGTTTATCTCGTTATCACGACGTTTTCATGCAGACGTCCTGGTCCCTCAAGTTGCTGGCAAGGAAAATTAACTACACATTTATTGTTGCTATAATGTCCAATGTTTTATGTGTAAGTTGTCAATCACTGACAAAACCAGAGCTAACGTGATCATCCACGATGCCGCCTCTAGAACATTCTCCAATGCCGAAAACACAGAATTCTTGTCCACGAGGAAACATTATTTATGTTTAGATTACAATAAAATTAAGCCGTAATAACAAGAAAATTTTTTTTTATAAAACAACATTTTTATATGTTTTGATCACCAAAAAACAACTCTTGACGAAATCACGAGAAAATTAGGTTATAAATAAATGATAAAACATCTCTTTTTGTTGAGATCACAAGAAAATTCATTTGTGAACACAAGAAAACAAGATTGAAAAAAAAAATATTGAAGTGGCTTAGGCCTCTTTCTTACTTCTGTAGAAAGCAGACAAAAGGACAAAAAAAAAAAGATGACAGCGAAGAAAAACAGTGTTTGTTTAAACGATAACTGCCCAGATGGTTCATCATAGGCCTCAGAGAAAGATATTTATTCCTGGCAAGAACTTTTCCTCCTAAAGCAGGGTCTTAAAACCACATAAAACAAAGTGTTGTGATGGAAGTTGCTAAGGGGTTGAGGGTATTATAGCTATATTCCTGTATCCTCATTGTGTGTGTCCGAGGGCAATTGGTTGAGGAGATATTTCCTTATTGCAATTATTTCCTAAGAAAAGAGTAAGTGTGAGATGGAGATTGTTGTTCCTTTAAATGGGAGAGTAAGTATAAGAGAGGGGTTTGCTTGGTTTGGTGCTCCAGCAAACGCTAACTCTCTGTCTATGTACACACAAATAGATTTAACTTTTTGATTTATTTCCTTTTGGAAATCCATTCACACTGAAACGACATTTTCAGTCAACCGAAACATTGCTTTTTAAAAACGCTTTCGCAAACAATGATGTATTTTTTTCCATTGCTACGACGTTTCAAAAAGCTGGAAAGTCAATAAACACCAGGCTAAAATGACGAAGGTCGAAGTGTCTTGCGTTTTGCTCATGCAGAGTACAGGGACGTAAACGTTTTCAGACGTTTCAGTGTGGATGAGCAAAATTTGAGAAACGATTGACCGTGTGGATGTGAGGCTTTTTTTTTTACGTTTTTAGGCATTAATGTAGACTTAGCTGCTAAATTACTATTACTCAACAATGAAGTCTCTCACACTTACACACACCCAGAATGACCACAAGCATACAGTGGAATCCTCACATCTTTCATTTGTGTCATTCATTCATTACTGTGTCTTCCCACACCTGCATATTAACTTTTTTTGTTTTAAACCTGCAAATTTTTTAATTGTTAAAGCCTGCACAAAAAGACCAATTTTAGTCTTGTACATCTATGGGACAGCCCAGTTAAAATAAGCCCAATGTAATTACAGTAATATAAATAAATTGTTTTTAATGATTCGTGTGTGAATAGCAGGCCCCGGCCTGTCAGTGAACCTGATAACTTCTTTCATAACGTATGTGGCATTTCAGCTTTACTGCTAGGGTTCAGCTTTACACTTTGCTCATAGCCGCTACATTTGATTAAGTATTATTTAATGGACAAATACTATATGTCAAGACCTAGCTTGTTAAAGATATCTTTAATCATACGATGTATTTACAGGGTACATTTACATCGAGCGCTCATTGAAATAGCATGACATATAAAACTTCGGGCTATGAATGTGTCCACATCTCATCTAAGGATCTCCATCAGACCCAAAGACAATATGATATGATTTGTTAATTTCAGACAAACCCTTGATTTGTGTTCCTGTCCTCGCTCTTAACCTGTAGTGCTCCACACACATGCAGGGGGAAGGGATAGCTCAGTGTTTAGAATGTTAAGATGTTAAGACTTCCGGTCAGTAGCTCGTGATTTCAAATCCCAGCACCACTAAGATGCAACTGCAGGGCACTTGAACAGGGCCCTCTACCCTTAACTGTATAAATGAGATAATTGTAAGACTCTGGATAAGGGCATTTGCCAAATGCCATAAATATACATACTGTATTATGACCAGTATTACACATTATTATACATGGCAGCTTTTGTGCTGTTTACAATATGATGATAACTGAGAATAAATCAAGTTAGAGCCAAAAGCCATCTTTGCTCTCCAAAACAAAACATTCTCAATGCAAGTTTAAACATTACCTGAAGATCTCAGGATCCACATCTCTTCGACTTTAACTAAGTAAAGGTGTAGAACCTAAAAATCTTACTGGAGTAAAGTGCTGCAAAACTTTTAAAAAGTCTTTGAGTATCTGATTTTGAACAGTACTTACAGTAGGTATTTGTCTCATGTTGAATGTAGGCTCAAAGATGTGTAAAAAATACATAAATTAAAGCGTAAAAAATAGTTGAGTAGACAGTAAAAGTAGATAGTAAAATGAGAAAGTAGGCAAAAAAATTACAAATACAACAATGCATTGAGTAAATACATTTACTCAAATACTTTACACCAATGGTGGTACAGCAATGTACCATAAGGTCATGCAGACCTCCTTAGAGCTTCTGCATACCCTATACACTACATAAATCAACCTGCATGAGCCTTTGGCTTCTTGAAGAATAAATACACGTTTAATGAGGTAGACATTTCAACTAATAAAAAATCAGGAAAGTCCATAGTCATTCAGGCAAGGATTGGAAAGATAGATAAAAGGATGAGAAAAGAACAAACTGGAAAGACAGCAAATATGTTGCCTGCCATACACCCCCACCCCCACATCCCAGTGGCTACATGAAAACCAAACGTGTGCTAGAACATTGTCTTCACACAATACATAAGAGGCACCACTTGGGTTAGATCCAGAGCATGGACCACAATACGCTGGCAAGGACTCTACGCTTGTATGTCTGCACCTTATTTGTCCATCTCACGTAATTCCTCTCATTTTGGATGTGGCTCCATCTTCCATACATTTGCTTTCTCACTTTATACCATGTCATTTCATATCCGTAATATGTCATGTAGTGGGTGGATCTGAAAAAAGAAGAAACCCAAGGTTTATTGCACACTGGACTGTTCAATATATCCCTAGGTTTTGTAAACTTTTTCCACTCTTCATTTTAATGCATTTTGCAAGATGAATTTCACAGATATACAGATAGATACAGATGGTGGAAGAGTTGAGAACTTTTCAACAATCTATTTTTTATATCGAACTTTTCTCAGTTTCGAGGTTTGCTATAAGCCTTCGCGGACATGCATGAGTGACTCAGCTTTAATGCACATTGTTCCATCTGTGATGGGAACCTATATTTATAACAAGCCAAGATTATATGCATCATATGGTAAAATACATTTCCTAAAACCACTGGAACTCAAGCCATTCTAGCTTTTCACCTCATTCTGCTTAAATCTGGCATTTTCGCAAACAGGAAACCATTTACGCATATAGACACAGTATTAATAAAAAGAACATAGCATCAATCTTTGATCCATTTTCTTCCACTCCACACTCAGTATTTGCTCATTTATCAAGCTTTGTTCGGTTTAACCCGAATAAAAATGGATGTAAAAAGAGATGGGTTCATTTTAAAGCATGCAAGATTCAAGGTGGTTTCTATCAAGCTGTTTTTGTTCATGTTCTCAAGGACATCTAGATCCACCAAAAAAAGAGTCAAAACCATGATGCAGCTATGGATACATGCCTTAAGGAACCTATGAGTATAAATAGTAGCATTTGAGATGTGCATCTTGCAGACTATATTCTGAAATGCACCACAAAGGCAGGAACAGAATTGAATAAAAAATGTATGACATATTTTTCAAAAATCACCACAGAAACCATGGCAAGGAATCAAAAATAAAAGCACATTATACTGATCATCTTTACATACGTTTTTTTTGCTTTTCTTTTTATATTAAGGTTGAATTTTATGGACATCCATCGAAATGAATCACAGTTCCACATGCTAGATCATACACCATGGCCCCTGATGTCAGAATTCTAAAATTGTAAAAAGCAAAAAAAAAAATTTAGTTGTTAACACTGACATTACGAAAATACAGTTTGCCTCGGAAATGTGAATAAAATCGCATGCCACTTCTCGACTTAAAAGTGTGGATTGTACATTTAGTTATTATTGAAATTCAAGTACTCAAATTAGTAAAAGTGATTTGGATTCCTAATTTATGCTGATTAAAGCTCTCTAACTTGAGACCACATGAGGAAGAAGCCTTGAGATAAACCAGTTTAAATTTTTCAAAAAAGAACAATCTTTTCTGGATTGTATTGCCTCACGAATAAATGCAATTATTTACAGTATACAGGTGCAGAACAGAATTAAAGACAAACAATATCCAAGTGTTTTGAAAAGAACACAATTCTACAGCGGAAGGGGCTTTGTAGAATAATACTATGCTGCAGTGGTCATTATTTCAGGTACTAATAAAGAGCCTGCACCTCTATTTTTTAATCAGAGCTTGGGTTTAAAAAATGTTCAATTACATTTCAGTGCAGCATTTGTAGAATTGAATTTGTAATTAAGCCAGAGAATTGAATTTGTAATTAAGCCAGAGATTTTTTTATTTTAGAAGTTTTTTAATTGTATTTCATTTCTTATATCAATTTCTCATTTCTTATTTGTATTTATTCATAATTTATTTGTAATTAAGTCAGAGATGTATTTAAGCACATATTAGTACATACCTCAACAATAGAACTGCAATAAATGTACATTAGGTGCCCCCTAGATGAGGATGGACTCCCTTATGAGTTTGGTTCCTCTCAAGGTTCCTTCCTCATTCCATCTCAGGGAGTTTTTTCTTGTTACTGTCGCCACTGGTTTACTTTTTAGGTATAAAAAATTATAAGGAACAAACTTACAGACAATAAACTCACGCATTCTTTGATGCAATCTTGTAACCGCTAGATCAGTGTAAAGCTGCTTTGAGACAATGTATATTGTAAAAAGTGATATACAAATAAATGTTATTGAATTGAATGAACTGGATATGAATACTGGATAGGTAAACCAAACAAAATCACAGATTGATTAATGAAGATAGACACATGTTGAAAGTGATCAAACGAGGTTTCCTTTCATGCAGTGGTTTTGCTAGCTAGATAACATTACGGTTAGGAATCACAAAGCATTATAGTGAGCACTTACATCCTTTCACTAAAGAATACATGCATTTACTTGCCACATGTACGTTACACTAAAATTCCTTCTTCACCTATATGAGCAATGTTGTGAAGCTGGAGTCAGAGCAGCCCAATGACACAGTGCCCCCAGAGCACAAAGAGTTATAGGGTCTTGCTCAAGGGCCCAAGAGAGACAGCTTTGCAATACTGGGGCTTAAACCACCAACCGTCTTAATAACACAGAGCTGTTAAAACTGAGCTACTGCCTCACCACCAGGCCATAATTGTACATTTTAAATTATGAAAATACTAGTCCTTTCTTCTGGCATGTTTCTTTTATTATCAGGATTGGAGTATAATTTAACTAAACAAAGAAAGTACCAAATATTGGATGGATGGATGGATGGATGGATGGATGGATGGATGGATGGATGGATGGATGGATGGATAGATAGATAGATAGATAGATAGATAGATAGATAGATAGATAGATAGATAGATAGATAGATAGATAGATAGATAGATAGATAGATAGATAGATGCAGGTACACAGTGCAAGTTTAGCATCCATCAGACGTGCAAATAGTGACAATTGTACAAATTAACAAAATATGTAAATATATGTAAGCTACAGCAAATTAATATAAAGGCTCTGGCAGTGAAAATGTGCATTACATCTTGAGTAGGTACAACAAATAAATATAAAAGCTTTGGGCAGAGTATAAATGTGTGGAATGTGGTGAGCAAGTACACTAAGAATATATATGAACATATCTCCATCTGTGGATGTGGTGTGTACCATATTTGGGATATAAAATTTGAATAAAATTAGAACCACAGTCAATATTAACCTTGCACAAATTGCGTAGATGTTGAGTAAATTGTTTGGAGGTTGGTCTAATGATTGGAAAGTTGTGGGTTCAAATCCAAACTCATTCAAACAGCTCCTGAGCAAAGCCCTTAACATTCAACATTAACAGTTGGGCTGTAAATCTCTCCGGATGAAGCCAGTGTGTGGTTCTGATAGTTTGATATGGCTATTTTAAACGTCAGACTTTCACTGGGTCCCGCAAAGTTACCAAAGTTAGGAGACTGGCTGTTCTTACTTCCCTCATTTATCCAGTCCTAAATCCAAAATATATGAAAAAATGAACTTATGGTGTAAAATTCTCCTTTCAATAATCAGCTTAGCCAAGCACATTGTTACACAGAGCAGTTTAAATAAACTAATGCAAAAAATAATTGATGGTAATTGCATTGTTGGCAGCTGGCATTCGCAGGGCTTAGAGGACATGCCTAATTAATCAAGTTTCTTTCTGTGCAGGTCTTTATGGGTAACGACCAGAGCACTAACATTCACACATGTGGGAGCGATTTCATCCACCCCCACCCCCTTACAAAATAGAGGCGAATGTCATTTTTAAGACGAGGCTCCATCTCTTTGTAATGCCCGCTTTCTGTTATTATTAGCAATAATAAGAGCCGCTCCTCTGGGGTCTCTCCTCAGGAAGTTTATTTTCACTCATTTCAGCTTAATGATGGCTCTGAGTCTGGCCTCTGTCCACGAGGAACGTGTGTGTGTGTGTGTGTGTGTGTGTGTGTGTGTGTGTGTGTGTAACCACAGACAACCAAGGGTACCAAATAATAAATTCCTTCATTGGATACATTTTGTAAGTGTAAAGATCTGATCTGCAGTTGGATGTCCTTCAGATTTATTTATATTTATATTAGTTTTGATCACTTTGCGGCACGACGAAAACCTGCGCGAGACTAATAAATCAATTTGAATAATAGCGAAACAGATGACCTTTTACGTGGTCACTTATGTTTTTCTTAGGCTGTACACATGCATAATGAATACAAAGGCAACACAGCAAGTGAAAAAATATTCTACATGTGCTGAAAAAGGGCCTATTTAAGCTGAGAACGATGAATATGCATGCTCATGATCATTCCAGCTGCATGGCAACAATCTGTGCTTGCAGCATGTTTGGTAATTAAGTTAGCCACCCAGATCGACCTTGTGTAACCTGTGGAGCAGCGGCTCAGTCTGCGCTAATGTTAACCAGGAACAAATTAGCATTGACAATTACAAATTCATTTCACTCAATCAGCCGATGTATGGATGATGCTGGTGTTATTTATTTATGCTAAATTAATTTTATTTTATTTATATATATATATATATATATATATATATATATATATATATATATATATATATATATATATATAATTTATTTACTTAATTATACAGGTAGAACCTGCACATACTGTGTATATATACATATATTACTCATTTATTGTAAAAGCTTTTTATAAGAATAGTGTGAGGACTATACAAAAGGTATTTTAGCATCATTACCAGTCATGATCACATCCCTTCTGCTCATGCGAATACAACATGGGTGTGTCACCTCAACACAGCGATGACACGTGTTTTAAAATGGAGCAGCAAGGGCTCCTCGCGATTTCAGCTCCATAGCCTCAATATTCTCTTTTGTGCTGGCCATTGAACAACACAGACTTGATTAGATGCCTGCTAGATGGACCAGTGACTCAAAATCTAATTGGTTAAAGCTTATTGCTTCTTTCTCATGTATTTTACACTTTCAGTGCTGATTTCTGAACACGTGACGTGACAGCTGAAATCTGACTGGATAGAAACTGTAATATATACAGACACTCGTTGTGCTGTAATGCTATGAAATGTAGAGAATAGACTATGAAGAATAATTAAATACATATTTATAGACAACAAAACAAAACATTAAAACATAAGTCAGAGATTCTGGTAGAGTTTAGGCCAGCAGAGAAGGCTTTGTTGGCCCTAATGGCCCTCCACTGTCAAAACATCCTGTTTTTACTTTTTATGTCGAGTAAGGGAAGTACAGGCTTTTTCATCCATGTTTCAACTTTTTGTCACAATCCATTTATAATGGTATACTTACCCATTTTTACTTGTGTTAATGACCTTAAGAAACATCCCTAATACAGTGATTCAGAACTTACATTCTTCCATGTAACACTCCAGCTCTCACACTGATAGATCGTAGAAAGAAGAATGAAGTGTAAACTTACTGATCAGAGAACTCTCAGATGAACCTATGTTATATTTACATTTCATGCTAGACAAAGCTAATGTAAGTTTTAACTTGGTAAACATTGGGGAGGGGGATTGTTTAGACTGACCTGGGGTAACAACACATTCCCTTATGATTCCTGGTTTAGTGTCATTAAGGGGGGTTTATGTGACAGATATATGTACCATGCTCCAGATCAGGTAGCACGCATTCTGCCACACAAACTAGGCTGCCATTATTTGAAAAGTCATTAAGACGCAGCCTGATTTAGAGCACACCTGTTTCCAATGTCTGCTAACTTTAATATCATTTCTAAAGCAGTTTTAACAATGGACAGCTTCAAAGAAATAAATAGCTTAGGAATATAAATTGTACATTCATACGTTTGTTCCCTTTAACCTTTTCCCTAATGAGTGAGCCAGAGGTGAGGGTGCTGAGGGAAAAGCTTCCTGATAGAATATGAGGAACCAGACTCAATAGGGTGATACTGGATATTCAGGTTATCAGCTGTTCAATGATAAAGAGTTGTGTTACCAAAACTCAGCCATTATAACAGAAGTGTTCATACAAACTGCAGTCTGAAGCCATGTTCAGAAAAAAATTTCAATCTCTCACAATTTTGTGCAACCTTATTTGTAGATATTTGACTGTATGCACTGTCTACAGGTTGAACACATTGGTTAGATAAGCCTTACAAGACTTTGTCTAGTTTTTCAATAGGTAGCCCTTGGTCGTCTTCTTGTACATGAAGAAAGAGAGAAAGAAAGAATGAAACAGATAAAGCGAAACTGCACAAAATGGATACTGATACTCGTGAATACTCTTGTCTAGGGATGTGCATTTTCATAACTGAGGCAGATGTGATTTGCATCTCAATGCATAGCCGATGAAACAACACATTTAAGATATATATGAAGCAGCTAACGATGTGATGTGATACGAGTCACCTCTATCACAATGCAGTGTGATCTGATTTTAATTCGATTCAACACAATGCAATACGATGCAATAAAAAATATAATGTTTTGCAATTCAGTATGGTGCAGATAGTTCACTTTTATTTTTTTGGTACAGACAGTAAATCATCAATTTACTTAAGTGCCTCAAAAATGAGTACACCCCTCACATTTTAGCAACCATTTCAGTATATCTTTTTAAGATACAATAAATAGAAATGTAACTTATATATATTTTACAGTAGTCAATGTGCAGTTTCAGCAAAACAGCATAGATTTACTGTCCTCTGAAAATAACTTTACATACAGCAATTATTGTCAAAATTGCTGGAAATTAAAAGTGAGTGATAGCAGCCTAAGTGATAACAACTGTATGTGTATGTGTGTAACCATGCAAAGCCCTAAAGTCCTATTTATATTTTTCTCTGCTTGACAGGACCATACAGAATTGTGTATCTTGTATTAGAGCAGTTAGAATTTGGTGCTTTGTGTACAATTCTCTCATACTGACCCACTGAATGTTCAACATGGCACCTCATGGCAAAGACTCTCTAAGGATTTGAGAATTGGAATTGTTGCTCTACAAAAAGATGGTAGAGACTATAAGAGGATCTGTAACACCATGGAACTGATTTACAGTACAGTGGCCATGGTCATACAGAGTCTTTCCAAGACAGGTTCTTCTCAGAACAGACCTCGCAAGAGTCCATCAAAGAAGTTGAGTCATCGTGCTGTGCTTCAGGTGCAGAAGCTGGTTTAAAAAAACAGGTGCATAAATGCTGCAGCATTGCTTTAGTGGTTGCAAAAACTGAAGGTCCACTGGTCAGTGCTTAGACAATACACTGCACACTGCAACAAGTCAGTTGGCATGACCGTCATTCCAGAAGGAAGCCTGGCTCACAAGAAACAGTTTAGTAAAGATAACCAGTCCAAGAGTATGAATTACTGGAACCATGTACTGTGGTCTAATAAGACTAAACTTGTTTGGCTCAGATAGTGGCAATATGTGGAGCATGTGTGGCGACGCCCTGGTGAGGAGTACCAAGAAAACTTTGTCTTGCCTACAGTCAAACATGATGGTGGTATCATCATTGTCTGAGGTTGCATGAGTGCTGCTGTTACTGGGGAGCTGCGGTTTATTGAGGGAAACATGGATTCCAGCATGTACTGTGACATTCTTAAGCAGAACATGATGCCCTCCTTTAAGAAACTGGTCCAAACCGCAGATTTCTAACATAATAACGACCACAAACACACCTCGAAGATGACGACTGCCTTGCTGACGAAGGTGAAGGTGATTGAGTGAACCCTATTGAGCACTTTTGTGACATCCTCAAGCGGAAGGTGAAGAAGTGCAATATGAATACTATCCAGCAGCTCCATTATGTCAATATGGGGAAGTGGAAGAGGATCCCAGCAACAACCTGTGCCGCTCTGGTGAATTCCATGCCCAGGATGATTAAGGCAGTTCTAGATAACAATGGTTCTCACAAAATATTGACACCTTGGACACAGTTTTGACACTTTTGTGGCCAGTTATTTAGACAATAATGGCTGTATTTTGAGTCATTTTTAGAGGACAGTAAATCTGTTCTGCTATACAAACTGCACATTGACTACTTTGTAATATATCCAAATTTTATTTCAATAGTATTGTCCCTTGAGAAGATATATATATACACACAATGACTACACATATATAAATGCATGTGTTTGTGAGTTCTTGCCATTTGTTCTGCCAATTGGTTAATCACCACTGCAGTTATGACACTGAAAAGGAGCTCGGGAGATCACAACACATAGTTTATTAAACCAACTAGAACCAACGGTGCGAAACACAACGAACAAACTAAAGCCAACCAACAGATTTAGACTTGTGCAACGTCCTGACGATATGCATTCTTGCGTTTAAAAAAGTGTCCTACTGATTTCCGATCAGAGCTCGATATTTAATCATGCGACTTTTTTTCCCCCTCGTTTCGCTCATATACGCTGAATTTAAAAGTCTCGCTTGTTAACGGCGTGTAGACACGCATGACATCAGTGCTGGCAGTGTCGAGCAGGCAACTCAAGCCAAAAGGACATTAATGAATCAGCATTGTGCTGCGCCGTCCCTGAGCGTAGGCCTTGTGATTTATTCATCTTTGGCAACGTGCACCTTGGTCATGTTCCAAGTCGAAACAAGACCTGCATGATGCAAGAAAGTGCAATGACCACGCCGAACTGCTGCTGATTCCGGGTCTGTCTTGCACAGCGTCTGATGAGGCAACGTGAGAAGGTGAGAATCGTCGTTTTATATGACATCTAGAACGCGCACAGGCCCAAAGCGAAAATACACGTGTACGTATTTTATAAGTCAAAGTTCAATCATTTATGAAACGTGGTTAAATGGTCTGATAGATTGAATTATTGTATTATTTTCAAATGCTTAGATTAAACCATTGAATGGTTACTAGACATTCTATGTATTTCTGATTATTTACAATAGGGTTTTTCTGACATTAGTCCCACATATTATTTATTTTTCAATTCAATTCAATTCAATTCATTTTTATTTGTATAGCGCTTTTAACAATGAACATTGTCTCAAAGCAGCTTTACACAGATAATGCAGTGATTAAAAATGAATTTGTTCTTTATGAGTAAGTTTGTCCCTGATGAGCAAGCCGGTGGCGACTGGCGACAAGAATTTTCTTGTCAATTACATAGTTGACATCTTTATTTCAGGAAAAGTGTCCAGTTGTGCATGGAAGCAGCGTCGAGAGATTTACATTTATTGCTTTATTCTTGAGCTATCACAGTGCACTCTGGAGTGCTTTGACAGATGCATTCTTTCTCTTTTTTCTTCCTACAGACTTTAACATGCAAAAGGCTTTTAATATGCAACACAATGAAAAGTGCATTAGTATTTTCCATTGCTGAATATGAGAGAAAGACAAAATGTCTGCCTTTGATCGTGGATATATTTTATTCTTAGATCATGCATTTTATTATTATTATAATTATTATAATAATTATTATTTTAAATAGTAGTAATATTATTATCGTCAGTACCATGGTTTTTCAGTCTGCCTCTTGATAACTCCTGTTATTGTCATCATTCCTTTAATAATATATGATTATTAACAGCCTACTTCAATTTATTTTTTTCTTTTTGTGGTGTACCTGGTTTATTGTAGCAGGGCAGGGAGAAATTAAATTTAGAAAGAAAAAAAAAGAAAAAAAGCTTTGGATATCTGATATGATGATATCTGATATGATGACAAAAGCAGAAAGACTTTAAAAAAAAGAAAAGCATTAAAGAGAAAGCACTGTGTTATGATGACAAGATTTGCATACTTTATTCGCCTATTTCCTTTTCTTTATATTCAAACAAACGTCTTTTAACAAGAATTTAACTTCTTAATCCAGAAGCAAAGCAGCACATGGTTGAAGAAAATTTGATGATGAGGAAAAAGATAAGAATGTACAAGAAGTGTCACTAAATTTCTTATATGAATGAAAAATAAATGAATAAAGGGTTACATTTGTTTGATGCAGTAGTTCAGTCTTTGATTCTACATCTTGTTAAATTGAGGTAATGTCATTTTCATGGTACTATATATTTATTTTAGGGTCTGCTCTGTTATAGTGCCTCTAGTGCCCTATAGGGTTAAGGGCCTTTCTCACAGGCCCCAAAGGGGGCAGCATGGTGATTAAGGGGCTTGAAACCCCAACCTACCGATCAGTACCTCAGAGGAGGTTTGGGGTGGACTGAGCAGGTTTAGGTTTATAATCTCATCTCAATTTGAGTCTCTGGAGCAAAAATTAAAAAAGTGTCTTAACTGCTATGATTTAACAGCAACAATTTTACAACAAAATAGAGAACATGTCGATCAGTGTGACTGCTGTATGTGAAAATTCTCTGTCTAAGCATCTTAAAGTGAGTCTAAGGTGCAAAAAATGTAAATGCAATCCAGCAGTAGGATCGAGATGTAAGAGGAGGAAGCTGGCACTGGGAGTACGCATTAGTGTCAAATCGCAAATTGCATATGCATCAGATTATTGCAGAAAGACGACAATGAAGAGCTCAACTGAGGAGCCTCCAACAGATACTCTATGTGCGAAAGCAATGTCCTTTCATTGCACCTGTAAGATTATAGCCTTTTACTGGCCAAAGAAGTTTTATATCTCATAGTTCCAAGGTCCTGAGTTCCACATTTATCTCAGGATAAATCTTCCTAATGTTTCACTGTATATGTTCTGTCCATGCAGGTTTCATCATGGTTGTCCAGTTTCCTCCCATAGCCCCCAGAAAAGCTGAACTAGCTGAACTAAAGTAGTTCTGTGTGAATAAGTGTGTGTATGATATCTTCTGACTGCTATCTCCTCCATGATGGTTTCCTTCATGTTCTCAGGACAGACTCTGGTCCCACCTGGATAAAATTGTTACTCAAGACAATCCATGTCTCAATATAGAAATGTCGGAAAATTGAGATGAAACACACATTTTTGCACATAAGGAAATAATATATTTTGCAAACACACACACACACACACACACACACACACACACACACACACACACACACACACACACACACACACACACACACACACACACTCCATGGAGGCCATAGCGACATTTGTAAGCTACAAAGGCTGGGTCAGACACGACCACAAAATAAAACAGATGTTTTCATAATGTAAATACAATAGATCTGGCACCAGGGCCCAGTTTGAACATCTTACACACACACACACACACACACACACACACACACACACAGCATGAGTCTAGCGCCTCCCAGTGTCAATATAACAATGGCTTTGACTCTCACAAATCAGAAAAGAATTTGCCCCAAACATGCACACAGACTCACACACACACACACACACACACACACACACACACACACACACACACACACACACACACACACACACACAGTGAGGGTTGACAGTGTGTGCTGTCCCCAGCTGGGTTTGGATTGGATAAGAGAAAGCTGACAGAGTGACAGGCTCTACTTAAGTCATGACAATGATTAATTTTACATTTCGGCGAGTGCTGCAGCAAGCGTCTCATTTACTGTAAAGGCCTGGAGAGACGTTCGCAACGAGAGGAACATGTTCTTCTGTTAGCCAAGCAGAAGCTGTTTTTTGCTCTTGGCGAGAACAAATATATTACAACATCATGTTTTATTATTGCTGGCGTTGTTAATTAATGATGCTTTTTTTTTTTTTTTTTTTTTTTATTCATTGTCTCCACCAGTAACACATGTCAAACTAATAAAAAATGTCAAACCAGTAAGATTTTCCAGTAAGGGTCCAGGACCTGACTATAATTACAGCATTGAATAGCATTGAACTGATCACAAAGTAAGGAGTTTGTAATAAGAAAGAAGTGGATGAGTGCATTATACAAGTAGAGAAATGAATTACTCAGCAATAACTGATGTGGGGAATTCATTAGTGCTCTAAAACACACACAGTTACTCACCATTCAGAACTTCCATTATACACATAAAACATTTATGCCCAGCTCTCAAAACTAGACTTTAAAACTTGTACCTTTTCTTGTGCTTCTTTGTTGGTTATGGAGATTTTCTGGCAAATATTGCCACATTATTGTCATTTTTTAAATCTCTTTTTATTGTTTAAATGTAAATAAACTAAGTGTTCAAGTAAGCTATATACAGGTGACTCTCAATAAATTAGAATATTATGGAAAAGTTCATTTATTTTAGTAATTCAACTCAAATTGTGAAACTTGTGTATTAAATAAATTCAATGCCACAGGTTAAAGTAGTTTAAGTCTTTGGTTCTTTAAATTGTCATGATTTTGGTTTACAATTCACTATCCCACAAATTCACTATCTCAAAAAAATTGAATATGGTAACATGTCAATCAGCTAATCAACTAAAAACACCTGCAAAGGTTTCCTGAGCCTTCAAAATGATCTCTCAGTTTGGTTTACTAGGCTACACAATCATGGGGAAGACTGCTGATCTGACAGTTGTCCAGAAGACAATCATTAACACCCACTCACAAGGAGGGGAAGCCACAAACATTCATTGCCAAGAAGCTGCTGTTCACAGAGTGCTGTTTCCAAGCATGTTAACAGAAAGATGAGTGGAAGGAAAAAGTGTGGAAGAAAAAGATGCACAACCAACCAAGAGAACTGCAGCCTTGAGAGGCTCGTTAAGCAAAATCGAATTTGGGTGAACTTCACAAGTAATGGACAGAGGCTGGCAACAAGGCATCAAGAACCACCACACACAGATGTGTCAAGGAATTTGCCTACAGTTGTTCCTCTTGTTAAGCCACTCCTGAACCACTGACAACGTCAGAGGCATCTTACCTGGGCTAAAGAGAAGACAGTTGCCCAGTGGTCCAAAGTCCTCTTTTCAGATGAGAGCAAGTTTTGTATTTCATTTGGAAACCAAGATTCTAAAGTCTGGAGGAAGGGTGAAGAAACTCATAGCCCAAGTTGCTTGAAATCCAGTGTTAAGTTTCCATGAATTCCATTTGAATTTATTTAATACACAAATTTCACATGAAAAAAAATAATAAATTAATGAATGAACTTTTCCACAATATTCTAATTTATTGAGGGGCACCTATAGATGAAAAGAAAAACTTGAACTAAAACTAAGACAACTTTCTTAGATCAGAATTGTGTTGAGCAATATAGATGAAAAAAAAAAAACTTGGACTTAAACTAAGACTTTTTTAGATCAGAATTTTGTATAACAAACTAACATGGCTGCTCAGAACGTCAGCGCTAACCAAAGTAACACATATTAACAGAATAAAGAAACTTTTTTAGAAAAGGTTATAGCACAGCTGTTATGCTCACATCTACTTAGTAATAACATTTCAAAAACGTTCTGAGCAGCCATGTTATACAAGCGCTATACAAATAAAAATCAATTTAATTGAATTAAATAGACGTGGCGTTATCAGGCTACGGTGACACTCCACGAGATCATGACAGAAGTTATGTGGATAAAGTGGCTCGTTGGTCTAGGGGTATGATTCTCGCTTCGGGTGCGAGAGGTCCCGGATTCAAATCCCGGACGAGCCCAGATTTTATTCTGATTAGCTACCTGATAACTCGTGAGTCATGATATATTACATAAAGCCTAATTGTGCAGCATCTGGGCATATATATATATATAGATCACTTCAACATACCCATCACTATGCAACAAATAATGGTATGTTGGTTCTGACTAAATCTAAAAAAAAATATAAATAAAAATAAAACATTTCAAACATTAATTCATTGTTCCAAACCCCCCCCCCCCAAAAAAAAAAAAAAAAAACATTTTATGTGCTCGAAGCAGAAGCATATTGGACAGGGTTAGTCAGTGGCATAACAAAAAATTTTATGAGTTGAGAAGGTTCAGAAGTGCATTATTTGCACCCTGAAGATGTTAGACTAGATTTTTGAGATTGCATGTGGAGATTTGTGCTTATATATCCATAAGGTTGTTATTAAAGTCAAATACTGATCTAGGTGAAGTGAGGAGGCTTGGGGTGCAGACAAAAAGATAGTGTTATCAGGCTATAATGACAATCAGCAGATCTGATATCAGAGCTTTGTTTTAGACTGTGCTGGGCTGTCCTTTTTATTTTATTTTATTTATTTATTAATTTATTTTGTTAAGGTCATGGGCATCTTGGCTTGTTGGTCTAGGGGTATGATTCTTGCTTTGGGCATGAGGTGGAGTTTGGGGTTCAAATGTCAGACAAGCCTGAGTTTTTTTCTGATTATTTACCTCTGGATGAGAAAAAAACAATTATCAGCCTGATAATTCGTAAGTAAGTGAAAGCTCTTCTGCTATAGAGCTTAGAGCTTAAACCTCAACCCTATTGAACACCTTTGGGATGAATTGGTGGTGGTCCCAAAATCTTTGAGAGTAAGATGTATAGATACATCACATTTTCTGTTCTGGTACCGAGGTGGTGAAATGAACATCCCCTAGATGTTAAAAGCAATAGCCGTCTTCATATGGCAGGTAAAGACTTTATGTTAAAAAAAGTGCTATAATTCCTCTCAACTAGTGGGATCCAAAGTCTGCAACCAAAGTAGTGAGCCAGTGCTGATTTATTCTTTGATTATTTATTCCCTTACTCTGGGTAAGGACATCTAAAACTTTCTTTCAGCTTCTCCCATTAGGGGTCGCCACAGCTGGTCATCCGTATTTATAATCCACATGTTTGATTTGACACATGGTTTTATGCGGGATGCCCTTCCTAACACAACCCTCCGCAATTATCCGGGCTTGGGACTGGCACTAAGAGTGCAACCCTAATGGCTGGGGTTGGTTCCCTGACCAGGGATCGAACCCGGGCCGCAGCGGTGAGCGCGCCGCAGCCTAACCACTAGACTACCAGGGAACCAGGTAAGGACTTCTAAATATTCATATATGAAAATATTCATGTTATATTAATATAACTGTTTATGAGTTTAATATATTCACGAGTTATCAAAGCAACATAGTGTTGATCCCATTGTTTTTTTATTTTTATCCAGGTAATTATTTACTATAAAATCTGACTCACGCAAGATTTGAACCCAGAGCCTTTCGTGACCCAAGCCAGAAGCTTACCCCTAGACCAATGAGTCAATTTAGCCACATCTGCTAGGTCATGGTCTGCTCGAGTGTCACTGAAGTCCATTATGTCATTTTGGTTAACACTGCTGTTCTGAGCAGCCATGTTGGTTTGTTATACAAAATTCTGATCTAAAAAAGTCTTAGTTTAAATCCAAGTTTTTTTTTCATCTATATTGCTTACTTGAAAGTACTTGGACAATTAACGGTGTGTTGGTTTATTTACATTGAAACAATAGAAAAGATTAAAAAGGACATCATAATGTTGGGATATTAGCCCAAAACTCCCTGTAAACAGGAACAAGAAAAAAAGAGGCACAGAAAAAAGGTACAAGTTTTAATGCCCAATGTGGTGAGCTGGGCACGAGTGGCTTGTGTCTCTCTTTGCTAATCTGGTTTAAGTTCTTTTTTTTGGGGCTAAAAGAAGGTCTGAATGGTGAGTAACTGCATGTGTTTTATAGCATTAAAACACTAGCAACGACTGAAAAAGACATAATAATGTAGCAAAATTTGCCAGTGTGAAATCCCCATTACCAAAACAGAACACAAGAAAAAAGTACAAGTTGACCAGTGTGGCAAGCTGGGCATGAGTGGCTTACATTTTAACTCTCTGGTTTATTTCAGATTGTTTTTGGCTACTTAAAGTTCTGAATGGTGAGTAACTGTGTGTGTTTAGATTATTAATGAATTCCCAGCATCAGCTATTGTGGAATAATACATTTCTCTGCTAGTATAATGCACTTATGCACTTCTTTCTCATTACAATCTCCATAATTTGTGATTACTTCCTTACTGAATGCTTTAATTATAGTCAGGTCCTGGACCCGTACTGGAAGGTATTGCTTATTTGACATTTGTTATTGGATTGATGTGTGTTACTGGTGGAGAATGAATTAATACTACATGTATGCCGCAGGAAAACCCAGAGGTAAATCTAGCAGCAGTGGTGTGTAATATGGCCCTCAACATGAGCTACATCAGGTCACAACTGTTCTCAGCTTTTTGCTTTGTACATGTGCATGCGATTTCTAACTATTAATCATTAAATTTGGGCTTTTTTAGTTAAGGATTAAAACCCGGGACTGTTCGCATCCAAAGCGAGAATTATATTTCTATACCAACAAGCTAAAAAATAAATAAAAATGACTTGGTCGAAAACAAAGATATGAAGATTTCTTAGATCAGAATGCTGTTCAGCATGTGAAGCAGACATGAGCATTAAACAAAGTAGTACATTTTAGGGAACCCATTCTTGATTTGGTTACGAGAGGTCCCAGGTTAAAATCTTAAACAAGTCTAAATATTGTGAATGTAATATTTCACACACATGATGCTAGTTTCTCCTCTGGGCTTTTTACTGTTGTATCTGAGGTAAAAAGAATTCTGACAAAAACAAAGACAATTTTCTTAGATCAGAATTCCTGTTCATGTGATGACAAACCAACATGGCTGCCTTACGTTAACCAAAGTAGCACATTTTAGTTTTACAGTTTTTCTCAGCTGCTTTGGTGCGTTTCTTGGGTCAGAAATAAAATTCTTAAATCTGCTTTTTGTAACAAAGAACATTTCTTGTTGCTTTGATAAAATGGCGAATGCTTTTGTACATTCATTTAATCGATTGTGTACAATCATTTGCTGTTTCCAACATTATCAGTTGTTTATGTCGTGTTGATCAAAATATATTATACTGGTTTCACCTGAATAGTTTTAACCCCCAAAACATCTCGGCATCAGTTGATTCTTTGAATGCCAAATGATTAAACCAGATGTCAACACTGTCAATCTCAAATTTCTATTAAACTTTTTTAGGTAAATGTGACTTGATTTAATGAATTGTGCAGATGAATCTTGAATGTCGAAAATAAAGGACAGTGAATGGCATCAAAGGTGAATCTTGTGAACCTTTAATTGGAGAATGTACACAGACAGAGCAAAACCCAGACTTAGAATTTGTGGAAATATATGAACAACCAAGAAATGGACGAACACTATTATAGTACAGTAAAAGTGTGAATCCTGTCCGGTCTCTTGCAATCAATATAAATACATTTGTGCTGCTGAAATTCATATATACCAAACTTTGAAATTCAGCCTTGAACTGAAACTGTTCAGCGTCATACTGACAACATGACAAAACATTTTGACAATCTTGTTTGTGAACAATGACAAAAGGACATCTGATGGGAATGAGATGTACATTGACACAAATACTTATTTTTGAGAGAGACTTTTGAAAAAAATAAAGGCATTTGCAAGAAACTCAATGTGTTGTGCTGCTTGAACAAATTGTTTTGAGAATGCATCTAAGGTTTTGCAAATATTAAGGATGATTCGAGAAATGCTCAAAAGCAACTGAGAAAAACTTTTCATCAATGATAATTGCATTATATTAAAATGAAAGTTGTCATGGTTCCCCCTATTTATGATTTTATAGATAGATAGATAGATAGATAGATAGATAGATAGATAGATAGATAGATAGATAGATAGATAGATAGATAGATAGATAGATAGATAGATAGATAGATGGATGGATGGATGGATGGATGGATGGATGGATGGAACTGTAGTGAATGTACATTTAGTGCCACCCAGATAAGGATGGGTTTTATTTTCAGTCTGGTTCTTTACAAGGTTTCATCCTCATGAAGTTTCAGTTATAACTAGTTACAATAATAACTCATCGAAGGACTTATTGGTACTAAAAGTATAGTGGTGGATGAAAAACACAAACCCTGTAGTTGAGTTAAAGTAGAGATACACTTTGTAAAATATTACTCTAGTAAAAGTAAAAGTGCTTCCTTTAACTTCTACTTGAGTAAAATTATGGAAGTATTTGCTTAAGTATTCAAGTTCTGCGATTTATTGTGGCTATAATGTATTATTTTTATTTTGTCGCAAGACTCTTAATAGCTTAATCGCGGGTGCCGTGGCAAGTTCGAGTCAGGAGTTTCTTCCACCATATATTACCCTCGAAATGTTCTGCTTGCTGTTGAACTTATGCTGGACTGTATGTTGGTGCAAAATGAGTTCAAAGCAGAGCGCTCACTCTACCATAATTAGTGTTTTGCTGCGTGCATGACCAGTTATGTTTTTTATTCATAAATAAATAAATCAGAAATCCTGATTTCACAAAATATAGTTGATTTAAAAATAGTCTTTCTTCTACTCAAAAAAGCTTATTAAGTACAGCAATGAATTACATTTACTACCATTGCAAACTAATAGGCACTAAACTCATCATTTCTAACTTTGTAACCTCTTTATCTGTGTAAAACTGCTTTGAGACAATGTCCATTTGAACATTATAAATAATCGCTGTAAGTTCACATCTACTCTTGCTGTAAAATATATTACTCTATATGTCTGAAATCCTTCAGAAAATTGCTCGATATGCTCAAAGATGATTAGCCCTGACAGTGGGGAAATACGGAAAGGCAATCGTCCCTGAATTTCATCTCCTAATGTTTCCATATTCAGATCAGTTTCTTATTCATCCAAAACCTTTCTTCCTCCCCTGAGTGATCGCTTTATCATTTCTTTTTTCCCCTGCCGAATGGCTGCACAGGACTTCTCAGTTCGCCACATTTCCATTGACATTATCATCGGGCCTCTGAGTTAATAAGCATCTGGGTTGCCCTTCCTGAGATATTTAGCTAAGCGTTGGGGCACCAGGCTCACTCTCTTCAGAGGTAATACTGTTACACCAGAGTTCTTGTATATTTAGAAAAAAATTATTTATATTAAAATTTTTATTTCTAAGCTCTTTCTCTCTCTCTTTCACACAAACAAATCCCTTTGAAAGAAAAAGCAGCATGGCAGCATGATGCTAACACAGACTGTCACCTGTAGAGGCCTGAAGCACAAAGAGTCACTGTGCGAGAGAAAAAAGACACTAACAGGGCAGTAATGATAGAGATTGGTGTGGTAAGCGTAATTATACAACTGCTACACACAACAGGGCCTACACACACACACACACACACACACACACACACACACACACACACACACACACACACACACACACACACACACACACACACACACACAGAGCAACACTTCGAGCCATGATTTAGCCCGGGGGAAGTTTGTAGTGTGTACGAGCGCTTAGCATAAATAGAACAGGAATGGTCCAAATTAGCATTATTATCTTCAGCAAATAAGTGTAAATATTATGGAAAGATTGTTTCTGGTGATTAAATCTCATGGAAAAGTTGAAATCATGATTCGATCTGATAACTCACACGTTGAACGGGTTGACCTTTCGTTTTAAACATATAAATTAAAAGTTCCAATTTTTTATACATCCTGACTTACGATGAAGATGAAAGTAACTTACTTAAAAATATTGTAAGTTAAGACATGGCCAAGCCTACACAGGGGTCTTATAGAACGGTGATCAGTATGGGGTGGTATAATGTCATTTGTTAATAATTTAATGAAATTAATTTAATTTAACTTTATAGCACAATTATACTAAATACTAATAGATATTATAGAGATAATAAAGATATTTACAGTTTTTCTCAGTTACTTTGGAGTGTTTCTCAGATCAGAAATAAAATTTTCGAAAGTATTTGTTAAACCTCCACATCATTTAATCACTTGTGCTCATCACAAGAACATTTCTTGTTATTTTAATCAAATTGCAAATGCTTTTGTACATTCATTTAATCAATTGTGTACAACTGCTGCTGTCTCCTACATTATCAGTTGTTTATGTTTATGTAGATAAAAATATATTATACTGGTTTTACCTGAATTTTTTTAACCCCCAAAACATCTCAGCATCAGTTCATTGCACAAGTCATTGAATGCTTCTTCTTCTTCTTCTTCTTTCGGCTGCTCCCATTAGGGGTCGCCACAGCGGATCATCCGTCTCCATACCACCCTGTCCTCTACATCTGCCTCTTTCACACCAACTACCTGCAAGTCTTCCCTCACCACATCCATGAACCTCCTCCTTGGCCTTCCTCTTTTCCTCCTACCTGGTGGCTCCATCTTCAGCATTTTTCTACCAATATAATTCATGTCCCTTCTCTGCACATGTCCAAACCATTTCAATCTCGCCTCCCTCACCTTGTCACCAAAACGTCCTACATGTGCTGTCCCTCTAATGAACTCATTTCTAATCTTGTCCATCCTCGTCACTCCCAACGAAAACCGTAAAATCTTCAGCTCTGCTACCTCCACCTCCTGTCTTTTACTCAATGCCACTGTCTCTAATCCATACAACATCGCAGGTCTCACCACAGTCCTATAAACTTTCCCTTTCATTCTTGCAGATACCCTACTATCACAAATCACTCCTGTCACTCTTCTCCACCCACTCCACCCTGCCTGCACTCTTTTCTTTACTTCTCTAACACACATATCTCCACCTCTCCAGGCTCTTCTCAACCTGCTCCCTACTCTCACAACAAATCACAATATCATCCGCAAACATCATAGTCCAGGGAAACTCCTGTCTGACCTCGTCCGTCAACCTGTCCATCACCACTGCAAACAGGAAAGGGCTCAGGGCCGATCCTTGATGCAGTCCAACCTTCACCCTGAACCAGTCTGTCGTACCTACTGCACACTTCACTGCCGTCACACTGTCCTCATACATGTCCTGCACCACCCTCACATACTTCTCTGACACACCTGACTTCCTCATACAATACCACAACTCCTCTCTCGGCACCCTGTCGTACGCTTTCTCTAAATCCACAAATACACAATGCAATTCTTTCTGTCCTTCTCTATACTTCTCCATCAACATCCTCAAAGCAAATAAGGCATCTGTGGTGCTCTTCCTCGGCATGAAACCATACTGTTGCTCACAGATGGTCACCTCTTCTCTCAGCCTGGCTTCCACTACTCTTTCCCATAACTTCATGGTGTGACTGATCAACTTAATTCCCCTGTAGTTACTGCAGGTCTGCACATCTCCCTTATGCTTAAAGATTGGTACCAGCACACTCCTTCTCCATTCTTTAGGCATCCTCTCCCCTTCCAGAATCCTGTTAAACAATCTGGTTAAAAACTCCACTGCCATCTCTCCTAAACATCTCCACGCTTCTACCGGTATGTCATCTGGTCCAACCGACTTTCCATTCTTCATCCTCTTAATCGCTGCTCTTACTTCCTCCTTACTAATCCTATCTACATCCTGCTTCACCAACTCCACATCCTCCAACCTTCTCTCTCTCTGATTTTCCTCATTCATCAGCTGCTCAAAATACTCCCTCCACCTTCTCAACACACTCTCCTCACTAGTCAACACATTTCCCTCTCCATCCTTTATTGCTCTAACTTGCAGTACATCCTTCCCAGCTCGGTCCCTCTGCCTGGCCAATCGGTATAAATCCTTTTCTCCTTCCTTAGTGTCCAACCTCTTATACAGCTCCTCATATGCCTTTTCCTTGGCTTTCGCCACATCCCTTTTAACCTGCTGCCGCATCTCCTTGTACTCCTGCCTACTTTTCTCATCACTCTGTTGATCCCACTTCTGTTTTGCCAACCTCTTTCCCCTAATGCTCTCCTGCACTTCCTCATTCCACCACCAAGTCTCCTTGTCTTGCTTTCTATTTCCAGATGTCACACCAAGTACTTTTCTAGCTGCCTCCCTCATCACTCCTGCAGTAGTTGCCCAATCATCCGGCACCTCTTCACCACCACCAAGCCCCTGTCTGACCTCTTCCCTGAACCTCACACTACACTCTTCCTCCTTCAGTTTCCACCATCTTATTCTTCTTTCAATCCTTACTTTCCTCCTCCTCTTCTTCGCCTCCAAAACCATCCTACAGACCACCATCCGATGCTGTCTAGCTACACTGTCCCCCGCCAACACCTTACAGTCTCCAATCTCCTTCAGGTTGCATCTCCTACACAGAACATAATCCACCTGTGTGCACCTTCCTCCACTCTTATACGTCACCCTATGATCCTCCTTCTTCTTAAAATACGTGTTTACCACTGCCATTTCCATCCTTTTAGCAAAATCTACCACCATCTGCCCTTCCACATTCCTCTCCTTAAAACCATACCTACCCATCACCTCCTCATCACCTCTGTTCCCTTCACCTACATGCCCATTAAAGTCTGCCCCAATCACCAATCATTCTTTCCTAGGTACACCATCTACCACTTCATCTAATTCACTCCAGAATCTTTCCTTCTCCTCCATCTCACAGCCAACTTGTGGAGCATAGGCACTGATGACATTTATCATCATCCCTTCAACTTCCACCTTCACAATCATCACCCTATCAGAAACTGTCTTCACCTCCACTACACTCTTACTGTACTCTTCCTTCAGAATCACCCCTACGTCATTTCTCTTCCCATCCACACTATGATAAAACAGTTTAAACCCACCTCCAATGTTCCTGGCCTTACTCCCTTTCCACTTGGTCTCCCGAACACACAGCATATCTACCTTTCTCCTCTCCATCATATCAGCTACCTCTATCCCTTTACCCGTCATAGTACCAACATTTAAAGTACCAACCCGAACCTCTACTCTCCTACACTGCTCCTTTTCCTGCCGTCTCTGTAGATGTCTTTCTCCTCTCCTTCTCCTCCTTCGGCCAACAGTAGCCCAATTTCCACTGGTACCCTGTTGGCTAACGATACCTGTGGCGGTTGTTGTTAACCCGGGCCTCGACCGATCCGGTATGAAATTCTCATTTGTGATCCGCATATTTGATTTGGCACATGTTTTACGCTGGATGCCCTTCCTAACGCAACCCTCCCTATTTACCCGGGCTTGGGACCGGCACTAAGAGTGCACTGGCTTGTGCCCCCCTAATGGCTGGGTTGCACAAGTCATTGAATGCAAAATGGTTATACCAGTTGTCATCATCATCCGTCTCCAAAAATTTTTTTGTAAATGTGACTTGAATTAATGAATTGTGCAGATGAATCTTGAATGTCTCTAATGAAGTGGAGTGAACAGCATCAGATCAACTGATCATCAAATAGTTCTCTAAAACAGGTCAACGGTGAATCTTGTAAACCTTTTATTGGAGAGTGAATACAGACAGAGTAAAACAGAATGGATGAACAACTAAGAAATGAACAAACACATGTACAGTACAGTAAAAGTGTGAATCCTGTCCAGTCTCTTGCAATCAATATAAATCAAATTTGCAATCAAATAAATGAATTTGTGCTGCTGAAATTCATATATACCAAACAGGAGAAAATACAATTTTGTGTATTTTTAGTCACTGTGATCCAAACTATAGTTTATATCAAGAAATCCTTAAACTGTGCAGCGTCATACTGACAACATGACTAAACATTTTAATCATTTTGTTCGTGAACAGTGACAAAGGAACTTTTCATTCTGATGGGAATGAGATGTTCATTGACACACATACTTACTTTGACAGATGAACTAAGGATTTTAAGAAAAGTACAGACTTTTGCAAGAAATCCAATGTATTGTGCTGTATACAAATAGTTCTGAGAAATGCACTTACTGGTTTGCAAATATTAAGTATGATTCGAGAAATGCGCCAAAGCAACTGAGAAAAACTGTCATAATTGAGGCTGCAATGATAAATCAATGATTTTGTATAAAATGTATTACTGTTTTTTTATTGTTTTTTATTGTTATTAATAATATTAATAATGTTATTATTTTATTGTTTTTTTATTGTTATTAATAATATTAATATTGTTATTATTTTATAGGGTTTTTTCCCAATTGTCAAATATGCAAAAATTTTCTTTTTGCCACGTTATAAAAAAACAAAAACTTAAAAAAAAAACTTATGAGAATAAAGTGGTATCATGGCTGACCCCAGAGCCCTAACAAGCTGAGATATGTGACGAAAGAATTTTACTGTGCTGTAGTGAATATGTGACAAGTAAAAAAAAGTTATTCTGTGGTAACAGTCTGAGTGTAATTTCTGCCCACCTGCTTTTGACCACATTTTAACTTACACAGTGTTCAATGGCAAAGTTAGTATCTATAGTATAAGTGATATGTAAGAAATAAAGTAATCATTCCACTAAGACATTTTTAAAACATAAAAAGTACAATAAAACCTGAAAATATGGATTTGTGCTAAAAGAAATAACTGAAATAAAGGAGAAGCACATTGCAGGCAGGGTTTTCTGTTCCACCCTGAACCCTACAGTAAATGCTACTCTTTCTACTGAGTTATTTTCTTCTTCCTTCCTGTGACTGGGTTTTCCTCTTGGTTTACTCATTTCCCCTAATCAGGTGAATAGGCTACAGTAAACTGTACTGTGGCAGGCCATCAGGGCCAGCGAGGTGTTCTGTGCTAGTCTAAACTCAATCAGAATCACTGACTTATGTTTTAATATACTTTTGTTCATAAATATTTATATTTTAAATATTTATAAATATTTTTATTATTTATATCTTTTTTTAATAGCATTTCTTTCGGGTGTGCCCCTTAAAGTAGCAGCACATCTGAGTGTAGATAGATAGATAGATAGATAGATAGATAGATAGATAGATAGATAGATAGATAGATAGATAGATAGATAGATAGATAGATAGATAGATAGATAGATAGATAGATAGATAGATAGATAGATAGATAGATAGATAGATAGATAGATAGATAGATACTTTATTAATTCATTCATTCATTCATACATTCATTCATTCATTTATTCATCTCAATGGATATTTTACACATTCCAGCAGTATACATGAACTTAGGCATTTAAGACATGCAATAAATACTAAAATGTTTTAAACAAGTCCTGTGCAAACCGGAGTGTTAAGGTTCATAGTGTACAGTGTGTAGTATAGTATATAGACTTTCTCCCCCAAAGTGGAATTAAAGAGCTGCATGGCATGGGGGAGGAACATATTGTCAATGATTCAGAAGAGCCTGCTCAGCTCCACTGATGCCACTGATATGTCAGGCTGTCCAGCTTTGAGCCCTTTGAGGCGTCCTTCTTCTTGATACTGCCTCCCAGCACACTGCTTCATAGAAGAGATCACTCGCCACAACTGTCTGATAGAACATCTGCATCAGCTTTTTGCAGATGTTGAGAGACACCAGTCTTCTAAGGAAGTATTGCTGGCTCTGTCCTCACCTGCACAGAGCATCTTTGTTAGCAGTCCAGTACATTTTATCATCCAGCTGCACTCCCAGTAAATTTACATTAGATTTTCTATCCAGTTAGATTCAACAACATCACGTGTTGCCTGGGTCAAGATATCTGCCATAAGGCCTTCGGACATTAGCATGTCTGGAATAAATTGTGACTGTAAAAAGTCATGTTGCTGGAAGATTTGACACTGAAGCCATCTATATATCAAATATATTTGTTTGGATTTAATAGCTGTTTTCTTTATTTCACAATGACTGACATAGAAGTAGAAATCGGTTTAGTCTTAGATGCACTTACATTTACAAGACAGACTTTCCAAGAATAGCTTGACATCATGAGGAAAGGTCGGCCAAAACAGTTTAAAACAGTTTTTTAGCGTTTTCAGGAACAATTTACACTTTTGCATTTTCTTTTCATTTTCATTTGCCTTCATTTCAAATCTGTATTGCACAGAAAAAATGCACCCATTGTATGAGGTTAATATCGATGCTTCTGCTAGAGATGATGTATGTGTGGTGCAGTTGTGGCTACAATGAAAGGAGATGTGTTGAATTGTGCTCATTGGGTTTCTTGCTTTAGTTATGACATTCATTCTCACTGTATGAGATTCCTCTCTGTGATGCAGCGCTCTGTTATACTGCGTTTGTCTATAAAATTGGTATCTATAACCATGCCGTCATAATGATGGTATTATAGGTAGATAGATGTAGATAGGACACCACTGAAGGCTTAGGGCCTGAAATGCAAGACCCAATATTGAAACTGTAAATACATTCTGTCTCTATTCCTATCTCACATCCAGTGTTCCCAGTATCCACTGCGACTCTGACTGGCATTCAGTTCTAGTGAAGGTGAATACAAGAAGGTTAATCATTTATAAGTACTCAAAACCCTACAGAAAAAAATCTAATATGTATAGTCACTCTTATGTGTGACTGAGATGGACATAGAAGAGATTATGAGATAGTTGTCGATAAACTTGATCATGTCTCAGATTTTAAAGACGACAGACATGCAGTCTTAGATGCAATTTAGACATCCAGTTTACATTGCAAAAGCTATACACCCAACCTTTACACACACACACACACACACACACACACACACACACACACACACACACACACACACACACACACACACACACACACACAGGTTTAGACTGAGCTTTCCCCGTGCACCGGCTCCAGTCTTTGGGCAAACATGCTGACGTAAGAATTTAATGTGTCTGTTTATAACCTCATGGTGACAGAGTCTTGAAAGAAACAGTCCAGTATGAAATATGCCACCCTTTGGAATCCTAGCGTGAAAAGATTGATGAAGGGAGATGGAAACCTTAAATGCACCTTCTGAAAAATAAATCGGTTAGAGGCAACCATTTTTTCGGCAATCGACCTTTTAAGTTGACGAGCCACAGTCACCGGCGTGACTCCATGCTGAGTGGAGACGGTCGGTAATATTGCAAAATAGGGATACAAATGTGATTGTGATATTTAGAGATCTATAGCTAGAGGAAGTGTACACAGAAAGCCTGTGATGGATGAATCTGGTGTTCGAGTGGGAATCCGTTGCAACGAAATACATTAACGAGAACGGTCTTCTATTTATCTCCAAAATATATTGCGCTTGAGCATTTTTGCAGAGACTGCAGACAAACAAGAGCAATGGTTATAATTGGGAGGTGACTGCGGGAGCACTCGCCCCAGTCCCGGGGTTTTAGGGTGATTAAATTACACCTCCTTGCGTTTGCAGAGCCTCCTTACTCTATCTTGACAGCCCGTCTGAGGACTCTGTCTCCTCTCTTCCTGTCCCCCGCCATCTGAGACATCTGGTTCTCGTTAGCATGCTAACCCTAGCAAGTAAGGCCAAAGAATCAGAAAGTGAAAACAAGACTTTTAGGAGATGGATAGACACTGTGGACTCGTTTTTTTTTTTTTGGTTTATAAACAGACGAGTAGGATGCAAAGAGATGTTTCAGTGTGGTAATCATCCTGCATTGGTGGGGAGAATGAAACTGAATATTCCTATCTAATGATGTTTCACAAGTACTTCTGAAATCAACTAGTGATGCACCTCAGTTAGACGGGCCACAATGAGTTCCTGATGGCAGCAATAGTCAAGGAACCGGTTTGTACCCCTGTCAAATCCCATGGGGTTAAACACAAACTCGTTTTCTTCTTGCAGCCCTGATAGTAGAGCCATTATTTTTGCTTTCAAAACGCACTTCGTATGCATTGGAACACAACGCTCTGAGTGTGAAGCCATGCAAACCTTTAGAAAAAACCTTCGGCCGAGTCTGTCAACACGGCCTCCTCTGGAGTTCCGCGTGATTTCTGGAACCGTTGCTTTTCAACACTTCTGCTCCAGTGCCAAACATGTGCTGAACGTATTTTCTTTTCAAACACAGTTCGATGGTGCCACCGCCCCACGCCTCCGTTCCCCATCGCCAGACGCATGACTGTCATACACATATCAAATCGTCTGATCATCCTGACTGTAATTCCCACCTGAGGACTGCCATGGTCTTGCCTTGACCACTATTTCCAGCTTAATCCACAACCTGGGCAAAGATCTACAGATTACATACAGTGAGAATTATGTCCCAGTGGACGGACCTAATGGGAAAAAAGAAATCTGAGCATTATGTGGTTTACAGTGCTGGAGAAATGATAGCAGGCATTTTGCGTTATCATTATGTAAACTGGTCAAATGTGCAGATGGTTTGAGTTAGTGCAACCTCATGGCCAAGGAACGAGCACATTGGTTGACTGTTAAGACCAAACAAAACCCTGGCACCAGGACTTTTGTTAAATTAGACTTAACTATTTAGCTCTGTATAAAAGAAATGGAGATGATCCTGTCTGCAGGGTCGAGTACTAACCAATATGGTCCGAATTAAACTAACTCAATCATATGTGTTCCATTTAAACAGATTCCTTCGGAGGCAAAAAGAGATATGAAAGTGTTCTGCGCTCGTCTTATCTCCAGATTTATCGGCTCACTGTGTGTCGCGCTTGTCAGGTTACCAGCTCCTATTGACAGGTTTGAGGGAAGTAAAATACACACCAGCTCACACTGATGGCCTTATGTTAGCATAACCCATGGCTACTAGAGGCAGGTGGTCAGATAATTTACTGCACGTTTAGCAGGGCATGAGCCGATATCAGGGAATGGGTAAATCTTACATTTCAAAATGTTTTCAAAACATTTAGAGAACTTTAACAGACTTTAGTAGATTTTGCAGAACGAGTAACAAAACAATGTGATGTACTTAATAATGTTTCAAGACATAGCATAAACACCTTTCCTGCCGAGATTTAAAATGAAAAGAAGAACTGATTGAAGTCAAACAAGGTGTTTTCTGATGGGGAACATATTTTCATGGCAAATATATAAATCATAGTAGCAAAGTTAAATTGTTAATTAGTGTAACTTTTTAAACCAACATTCTTCTAAATCTCTTTTAACCAAAGTGCAAGCAATAAAAACCTGAACACCTTCAGTTAAATCGTTGCTATAATGGGGCAGTGAAAGCTTAGTGGTTAAGAACTGATCAAAAGGTTGTTAGTTCAAATCCCACCACCATTAAGCTGCCACTGCTGGGCCCTTGGGTAAGGCATCTAACTCTAACTATGAGATAATTGTAAGTTGCTCTAGAAAAGGTCATTTGCCAAAATGTAAGTGTAAATTGTAAAAATTGCACCAATGTACTGAGAATTTTTGGAAGCATGTAGTAGCAAAATCTAGCATGAAGTGACTGAGGCATGCGCTTCCTGGGTGAAACTATACACCCCTGATTCAGTATTACGTGCTTTAAACATGACAGTAAAAACCTTCATACTCATAGTATACCTCTATGCATATTCCAATCATTAGCATGTGAAGGATATTGATCGTCCAAAGCACCTGCTGCACCTTAGAAAGCACTCTGTCCGAAGAGTTAAAAGAATTAATTTAAGCTGATGCTGTCCTACTTACACATTAACCGTCAGCTGTTAACCTGGTAGCAATTCAAAAGTGAGGCTTTTAAAGGACACTGAGTGACGTACGTTTAAGAGTGACCCAGACATAATGACAGTCCATCACTACGCTCTTTATAAGATTACAAGCCTCAACTGGCCCATGTGGAATGTCAAGAATGAAAAACTACTAATCAAGTCCGAAAGCTCTCAATGAATCAGATGGAAAAAGTGGTCGTATGACCAGCAGAGCTGCAACATTGCTATAGGGTTACAACGCAACATTCTTTTTGCACGTTTTCCAGTAAAGCCTAATTTTTCTCTTTGCTTTTTTTTCCAGTAAGGTGAACTTTTGTAGGGTTAATTTGTAATAATGTGTTCTACTTATTTTAAGCATTTGTGCTGTGAAGTCCCTAGCAATAAATACTTTCTAATGTTGGTTTATCGGGACACAGACTAACACATAAACAAAAAAAAAATATGATAAGTAAAAAAGATTAAGCAAATTGAGTAAGGAAATGAAGTCATAAAGGGCACACGTCCCCACCCCATTGATTTTCACACTACCAGATATTAGACGAATATTAGTGAACCTGAGAATCCAAGCTGGAGAGATAAAGCAGGGCAGGACCATGTAGTGCTTTGCAAGTTTAGAGTAAGAGAAGTGGAACATTTTTAGTAACCATGAAAAAAATCTAATGAGGAACATATTGTACATAAACTGCATCTTAATGTACACCAGCGCCATTCCATGTTTTGTCATAACCGTGTTGTTTAACATGGTAAATATAGCTAAACAATTTACAACAGTTTATCATATCTAAAACCTTCTGAATGATCTATAGCTTGCTGAATGCTGAATGTAAGAATCAGAATCAATCAAAATCAGAATCATTTAATGGTCCTACAGGGAAATTGTTTTGTTCCAGAGTAAATTTAAAGTAAGATTAAAATTAAATTAAATCTAAATATTTAAATAATAAACGAAAAATCTAAAAAGGCTTCCTCATTTGGGCTGAGCTGAAAGCCAAGTCGTAACTCAATGGTTAAGGGTTTGAGTTTCTGACCAGACAGTAAGGTGCTCGAACCTCAGTACTTTCACGCTTCAGTTGTTGAGGCCCTTAACCATCTCTGTTTTAGGATTTCGGCTTCACCATTGCCTGCTAATAGGCTGTGATTGGCAAAGGCGGAAATTACTCTGCTAGAATGTATATGTGACAAGTACAAGCCTCCCGTCTGAAGATGTCAGGTTTATTGGAAACAACTGACTGTTTTTTGTTCAATATCTGTTCTGTTCTGTGCATTTTTCAGGATGTAGCGGTCCATCTGTTGATATGTGATCCGCGCCTGCAAAAAAACCCTAAAAAACGACAGGTTTTAAAGTCAATGAACTGCCAAGGGAAAAACAATAGCCAACGTTTTGTTTAGTCTACACCATATAAAAGCTCACCCTCGTGTTTTAGCACGAAACAGAACTCCAGCACAGAGAAAGATTTTTAAAACTGTGCATTCCGAACAGCTTATTACACATTTTAACCTGTTCCAAGACAGATGTGCAAACCTGGAGGGGAGAATCGTGTCGGAAAATTGACGGAAAGAATGACATTGGATGAATCGAAATGACTGGGATTCATTACGAGCAATCTTGTGTCCTCGTAATTCCTCCTGTCTTGACTTAAATAATTAAATAAACGTTCTTTCGACTTGTTAGACATTTCTGGAAGTTGTAATCTTCAGCTTCTGTCTGGTGTCAGTTAAAAACCATCAAAAGAAACAATAACAGTTTTTTTGTTTTGGTAAATTGAGTCCGAAATGACGCCAGATGACACCATAGCTGAGAAAATGCACCATGTTTGTTAAACCGAATTCTGTTTCCTCAAGCAAACCACCAGCATTCTGTTTTGCTTTAAACAAAACATACCTAACTACATGTTTTTTTTTTACGGATTAGTCCTGCTAAATCCTGAATCATAGTGAATCTTCTTCTCAGCGCTGAGTCAGCTGTCACATGCATGAACAGAACGTCTCTAGACAGCCTCAACAAACATTGAAGGGAAAAAAAGACCAATCACTGCTTTTCCACAACTATTAACCTTTTTTTTTAAAAGGAGGTAGCTTCAGTGGAAAAATACACATTTTTTTTTTACTGATGACCTCAGTATGTGGCACGTTGTGTCATTTTTCGGAAGATAAACAGGGAATCCTCGTGTACGCGGCTCACGATTTCCACTGCGTCAGTAACATGCACAACTTCGTAAAAAGCCAATAATGGAGCGAGGTGAGAGAAGGTTACCTTAATTGTGTATGACAGCGTTCTGCCCTAGGTGGGATCCATCTATAAAATGTCCAACATGTCCCTGCTCTCTTATAACTCACCCTGACCTCCTGTGGAAAAACAAGCCCTTTCTAAAGAAGGTAAAAGCTGAAGTATGTGCCAGAGCAAGCGAGTAAAAGCCATAAGGGAAATCTCTTGTAAATGGTTAAAAAGGGTAAACATTTGACGTCAGTTTTTTTTTTCCTCCGAGGTGGCGCCTTTGCTGCCACCTAACGTTTCCACTCCAGACACGAGTTAACTCTCCCAAAATCTGCAAAATGGGCCGTGGCAAAAAGGCGTTCTTTGTTTTTAGCTACACATATCCGTAAGGTGTTGGCCAGCGAGGCTGACGTCATCCATGTTTTTTCCACCTTCGACCCTCGGGACGGAACAAGCGTGGCACCGCCGCTCTGGTACCTAACAAGGATCACACCCGCTCCGCCCAGGTAACCGTGTTTACGTTGCAATGGCTGGCTGACACAGCACACTGAGTTAATAGAGCATTGCAGCAGATGCAGAGAGAGAACTGTGTTCCTGCATTCTGACTCAGCTAAGAAAATGTCACTGTCCCTCATGGCTCCGGACTACACCCACCGTACGTGACTGTTTGCACACATGGGAATTTGAATAGAAAAGCCAGATAAGCGATATCTGATACATCTACTACCTTGCAGTGTCTTGTTGTGCAGCCACATCATAAATACATACCATAAAGGTCCTGAAAGGTCTTTGGGTTGTCCTATTTCTAGGACCTTTATAATAAAACCTTGTTCATTTCCATTTATAGAATTTAGCAAACACCCAAATCCTAAGAAACCCATTATTATTTCATTTTATACAAATAAGCAGAAGGGATAAGGGCTGCACAAGGGTCTGGCAGCAGTTTGATGGAGCTGGGATTTACCCTCACAACCTTCTAATCAGAAGTCTAACATGTTAACCCCTGAGCCACCACTTGATAATAGTAATTCCTATCAGATTTGTAGTTATTGCTAGCTATGTTCCGGTGCAACAAACAATAAAACAGTATTTAGAAACAGTAAAGCAAAAAAAAACACATTCTATTTAAAAGATGTGAATGTAAAATGTTTCCATAAAAAAAAAAAAAAAAAAGCTTAGAACACTGCCTAGCAATGATTTAAGGTATGTGAATATTCACATTTATCGCCCACATCATCATTATACAGTATACACAATTTAATGGCTGTATTCGTCAGCCTCAGGTGTTGCTCCAGCCTCACATGCCACGTCTGATCAAATTTCTATAAAGCTGTCGGTGTTATGAGCAGCCTGTGGACTTACAAGGCGCTAATCCCTATTAAAAAGCCAAACCACTACTGTGTTTCGCTGCACACTTGCTTGATTCCTTCCAGTGCTAAAACCACGGGTGTAAGGTCAACATCGTAGTTGATTCTGCTCAAAACCCATTCACGTATGTGCTTACATGTTTTTTTATTTTTTTATTTCTTGAACGTAGGATGGAGTTTAATGCCAGAATTGGTTGTGTTCAGCAAGAAGGTATATAAAAAAAAAGTCTTTGGAAAATTGACAGGACACAATATTCTGTAAGATGATGTTTACTGTCCAATGGTAGCTCATTGGTTTAGCTTTTGGCCTTAGAATCTGGAGGTCATAAGTTTAAATGCCAGAAACACCAAGCTGAAACTCCTGGGCCCCAAAGCAAGGCCCCTAACCTTTGGTTGTTTGAATGAAACAAATGTAGGTCGCTCTGGGTAAGGGCATCTGCCAAATGTAATAATGGTGCCTCCAGTGGAGAACTATTTTGTGGTTAATATTTTTAATAAAGGTACAGAATTACATATATTTTTGAACTCAACACATTGACTTGAAATAAAGAAACTTTTTAGGCATCTACTGCTATTTCTTCTGAAATCGTTTTCCTTCCGTCTCTCCGCTTACGGAGGTGAAGTGCATCTTAATTGCACTGCAAAAACACATTTATTTACCACCTAATAATAAATTATAAGACAAGTATTAAGTCACCACACTCTTTCCAAACATTATTTATTAATATATATATATTTTTTTTAGGACTTTGTTCTTTATATGAAGAACTTTTTACTAAGCTGTTCTGTTGTTCAATCTTAGTTTCTCCTGTTGAATATTTTTAATTGTTCAGTAATGACAAAATAAATGTTTTAATGCTTATTTTAAGACAATTCTTTTCTATTCTAAAGCCTAAATAGGTTTTCAAGAAATCAAGAACGATTTCAAAGTATAATTAACATTCTGCACTGGCAGATCATTTGACTTGTTTCTTGTTTGTTTCTTCTAAAATCATGCATTTATTTATTATATTTATTTATTTTTTATTATTTTTTTGCAGTGTGGGTCAATGTCTGGTGGTTGATTTGGCATGTCTACAGCCATCTTTGTTACGTTGGTAGTGTGTTTTAAATTGCCTTGCTGCAAAAATGAAGGTCGTCCTAATTAGATTATATGAATATTGGCAGGCTGAAGAAATTTGCTAAATGAATGTTTCTGAATTCATTCTGTTGCTACCATCATGAGGTTCATCATCAATAAGGATTAGTAAATCCACTTGCAGTAGCAGCCATGCAAGCAAAAAACTATGACACCTCTACTAAGCTTGACCTGTATGTTTTGTATCATGAGTAGATCCTTTCCTTCTCCACACTTTATATTCTCCATCACGTTGGTAGAGGTAAACCTTGGATCCAGAACTTTTGTGTCTTATTGCTGTATTTATTTGTGATCAACCACCCATTACTGGATGTGAATGTTGATTAACTTCAACCCACTCTTGAGGAGCTTGTTGGTGATGTCCCTGAAGTTTTCTTTATCTTCACAGCGCTCAGAACGTTTTTGTCATCAATCAAAACATTGTATTGGCTACACCCAGTTCTTGTACAATGGTTTTAATTGTTTTTTTCCTCTTTTCACAGCTTTTATGATCCAACATTTTTGATAGCTTGAATTATTTCGGTCAAATGGGTGTCTATTATCTATCACCTCATATTCATCTATTTAACTCGAACCCAAATGACTTTAATGTTTTCCTACTTGAACAGTGAATATAAAGAAATGTTGAATGATATAAAGCAAGTACTTATGTTATAACTCATTTAGTAGTAATACGTGCTACTTTATTTATTTTCAATGCAATTCACAGCCTTGTTGATTCACTGGATAAAACGTCAACATCAATGCAGAATAACTATGTAATAATATTGCACATCTTGCAGAAAAAAGCCAGCCCAGAAAACCACAAAGGTGTCACAGGTTAATCAAACATGCAGTGGGGTCCATGAAAGCAGAAAATAAATCATACTGTTTGCATGGCTAAGACTTTGTAGCATTGAATATCTCCTGAATCATGTTGTTGATACACAAGGTGGGTGAGTACTGGTCGACCACAGAACCCCTACCTACAGCGCTGGTCTCTGTTAATAATCTTAGACTTTTTCCAACCATGGACCACATTACGGAAATAGAAAACCAAAGATTCAACATATAGCAATGAGGACACATCCAGAAGAGATCCACGGCTTATTTGGACACCCCTAAGTGTTAAATGTACCATATCATGTGGGACTATGCTCTTTAGAAGAGGTCCTGAACTGACGGTTCGAGAGATTCCTTGCCCGCTCCAAATTAAGTGTGAGATTTCTATAGAGATTTAGCCCATTTCTACCACAGCATTAATTCTGATTGGTCCAAGAACATACAGTAGAACATCTCTGAGAGTATGTCCAGAAGATAAAGTACAGCTTTGGATTAATGCATTAATAATTCTAATATATAATCTTTTCCAACAGCTCATTCACTGGAAATTAAAAATGCTGATTTGGCAAAAGATCTATGGAACAGTCAAAACTAAAGTTCTAAGCTTTCTGAGAGGACAAGGAAAAGTCTTCAGAACAGACGACTTTCAGCTTCAGTTCATGTCATAATATGATTCTTACAAGCAAGTGATGACATTAAATGTCCTTTTCTCCATATGTTAGATTTAGATTTCCAGACATTTCAATCTCACGTACAACCAAACAACTGCAAAGGAGCTTGCTAAAGCGCACTAGTGCTTTAACATCATTTGATTTGCAAAACAATGCCCAGATGTGAGGAAGATTCTTACAGAATATCTAAAGAACAAACCCCCAGCATATGCCTGTAAGGTATGATGTGGGGGTCTCATTTTTACCAGTTCTGAGCATTCACACAATTCTTACTGTACATCTGTATTTTAACCAACCATCTGCTTGCTTACATTCTGCATGAGATCCCAGCACGTGCATGCCACCTAATGTGTTCATGAATTATGCAGATCTCAGACATGGAAAGAGTTTCCGTCTGCTCATTATGCTTATGAGAAAGAGTTCCATGTGTGCCTTTGGAGCAGATTCATTCAAAAGCCATTGTGGTTACATTGGGTTTTTTGCATGTGCTTTGAAAGGATGTGGTACAGATTCCATTTTATGGGTAAAGTACAAATGATTCCCAATCACATGGGGTGATTTTTTTTATTTATAATTTTTTGTAGTGTAGTTTATGTGTGTAGTGTAATTTAGTGTAGTGTAGAGTAGTGTAGTGTAGAGTAGTGTAGTGTAGTGTAGTGTAGAGTAGTGTAGAGTAGTGTAGTGTAGAGTAGTGTAGTGTAGTGTAGTGTAGAGTAGTGTAGAGTAGTGTAGTGTAGAGTAGTGTAGTGTAGTGTAGTGTAGTGTAGTGTAGAGTAGTGTAGTGTAGTGTAGTGTAGAGTAGTGTAGTGTAGTGTAGTGTAGAGTAGTGTAGTGTAGAATAGTGCAGTGCAGTGTAGTGTAGAGTAGTGTAGTGTAGTGTAGAGTAGTGTAGTGTAGAGTAGTGTAGTGTAGTGTAGAGTAGTGTAGTGTAGTGTAGAGTAGTGTAGTGTAGAGTAGTGTAGTGTAGAGTAGTGTAGTGTAGAGTAGAGTAGTGTAGTGTAGTGTAGAGTAGTGTAGTTTAGAGCAGTGTAGAGTAGTGTAGTGTAGTGTAGAGTAGTGTACACTAGTGTAGTGTAGTGTAGAGTAGAGTAGTGTAGTGTAGAGTAGTGTAGTGTAGAGTAGTGTAGTGTACAGCAGTGTAGAGTAGTGTAGTGTAGTGTAGAGTAGTGTACACTAGTGTAGTGTAGTGTACAGTAGTGTAGTGTAGTGTAGAGTAGTGTAGAGTAGTGTAGTGTAGAGTAGTGTAGTGTAGAGTAGTGTAGAGTAGTGTAGTGTAGAGTAGTGTAGAGTAGTGTAGTGTAGAGTAGTGTAGTGGAGAGTAGTGTAGTGTAGTGTAGTGTAGAGTAGTGTAGTGTAGTGTAGAGTAGAGTAGTGTAGTGTAGAGCAGTGTAGAGTAGTGTAGTGTAGTGTAGAGTAGTGTACACTAGTGTAGTGTAGTGTAGAGTAGTGTAGTGTAGAGTAGAGTAGTGTAGTGTAGAGTAGTGTAGTGTAGAGTAGAGTAGTGTAGTGTAGTGTACAGCAGTGTAGAGTAGTGTAGTGTAGAGTAGTGTAGTGTAGTGTAGAGTAGTGTAGTGTAGTGTAGAGTAGAGTAGTGTAGTGTAGAGTAGTGTAGAGTAGTGTAGAGTAGTGTAGTGTAGAGTAGTGTAGTGTAGTGTAGAGTAGTGTAGTGTAGTGTAGTGTAGAGTAGTGTAGTGCAGAGTAGTGTAGTGTAGAGTAGTGTAGTGTAGTGTAGAGTACTGTAGTGTAGAGTAGTGTAGTGTAGTGTAGAGTAGTGTAGTGTAGAGTAGTGTAGTGTAGTGTAGAGTAGTGTAGTGTAGTGTAGTGTAGTGTAGTGTAGTGTAGAGTAGTGTAGTGTAGAGTAGTGTAGTGTAGAGTAGTGTAGTGTAGTGTAGTGTAGTGTAGAGTAGTGTAGAGTAGTGTAGTGTAGTGTAGAGTAGTGTAGTGTAGTGTAGAGTACTGTAGTGTAGTGTAGTGTAGTGTAGAGTAGTGTAGTGTAGTGTAGTGTAGAGTAGTGTAGTGTAGAGTAGTGTAGTGTAGAGTAGTGTAGTGTAGTGTAGTGTAGAGTAGTGTAGTGTAGTCACATGGGGTGATTTTTTTTATTAATAATTTTTTGTAGTGTAGTTTATGTGTGTAGTGTAATTTAGTGTAGTGTAGTGTAGTGTAGTGTAGTGTAGAGTAGTGTAGAGTAGTGTAGTGTAGAGTAGTGTAGTGTAGTGTAGAGTAGTGTAGTGTAGCGTAGTGTAGTGTAGAGTAGTGAAGTGTAGTGTAGAGTAGTGCAGTGCAGTGCAGTGTAGTGTAGTGTAGAGTAGTGTAGTGTAGTGTAGAGTAGTGTAGTGTAGAGTAGAGTAGTGTAGAGTAGTGTAGTGTAGAGTAGTGTAGAGTAGTGTAGTGTAGAGTAGTGTAAAGTAGTGTAGTGTAGTGTAGTGTAGAGTAGTGTAGTGTAGAGAAGTGTAGTGTAGTGTAGAGTAGTGTAGTGTAGTGTAGTGTAGAGTAGTGTAGTGTAGAGTAGTGTAGTGTAGAGTAGTGTAGAGTAGTGTAGTGTAGTGTAGTGTAGAGTAGAGTTGTGTAGATTAGTGTAGTGTAGTGTAGAGTAGTGTAGTGTAGAGTAGTGTAGTGTAGAGTAGTGTAGTGTAGAGTAGAGTAGTGTAGTGTAGTGTAGAGTAGTGTAGTGTAGAGTAGAGTAGTGTAGAGTAGTGTAGAGTAGTGTAATGTAGTGTAGAGTAGTGTAGTGTAGTGTAGAGTAGTGTAAAGTAGTGTAGTGTAGAGTAGTGTAGTGTAGAGTAGAGTAGTGTAGTGTAGAGTAGTGTAGAGTAGTGTAGAGTAGTGTAGTGTAGAGTAGAGTAGTGTAGTGTAGTGTAGTGTAGAGTACTGTAGTGTAGAGTAGTGTAGTGTAGAGTGGTGTAGTATAGTGTAGTGTAGAGTAGTGTAGTGTAGAGTAGTGTAGTTTAGTGTAGAGTAGTGTAGAGTAGTGTAGTGTAGAGTAGTGTAGTGTAGTGTAGAGTAGAGTAGTGTAGTGTAGTGTAGAGTAGTGTAGTGTAGAGTAGTGTAGTGTAGAGTAGAGTAGTGTAGAGTAGAGTAGTGTAGTGTAGAGTAGTGTAGAGTAGTGTAGAGTAGTGTAGAGTAGTGTAGTGTAGTGTAGTGTAGAGTAGTGTAGTGTAGAGTAGTGTAGTGTAGTGTAGTGTAGTGTAGTGTAGTGTAGAGTACTGTAGTGTAGAGTAGTGTAGTGTAGAGTGGTGTAGTGTAGTGTAGAGTAGTGTAGTGTAGTGTAGAGTAGTGTAGTGTAGAGTAGTGTAGTGTAGAGTACTGTAGTGTAGAGTAGTGTAGAGTAGTGTAGTGTAGAGTAGTGTAGTGTGGAGTAGTGTAGTGTAGAGTAGTGTAGTGTAGAGTAGTGTAGTGTAGAGTAGTGTAGAGTAGTGTAGTGTAGTGTAGTGTAGTGTAGTGTAGTGTAGAGTAGTGTAGTGTAGTGTAGAGTAGTGTAGTGTAGTGTAGAGTAGTGTAGTGTAGTGTAGAGTAGTGTAGAGTAGTGTAGTGTAGAGTAGTGTAGAGTAGTGTAGAGTAGTGTAGTGTAGAGTAGTGTAGTGTAGAGTAGAGTAGTGTAGTGTAGTGTAGAGTAGTGTAGTGTACACTAGTGTAGTGTAGAGTAGTGTAGTGTAGAGTAGAGTAGTGTAGTGTAGAGTAGTGTAGTGTAGAGTAGAGTAGTGTAGTGTAGTGTAGTGTACAGCAGTGTAGAGTAGTGTAGTGTAGTGTAGAGTAGTGTACACTAGTGTAGTGTAGTGTAGAGTAGTGTAGTGTAGTGTAGAGTAGTGTAGTGTAGAGTAGTGTAGAGTAGTGTAGAGTAGTGTAGTGTAGTGTAGAGTAGTGTAGTGTAGAGTAGTGTAGTGTAGAGTAGTGTAGTGTAGTGTAGAGTAGTGTAGTGTAGTGTAGAGTAGTGTAGTGTAGAGTAGTGTAGTGTACTGTAGTGTAGAGTAGTGTAGTGTAGAGTAGTGTAGTGTAGAGTAGTGTAGTGTAGTGTAGAGTACTGTAGTGTAGAGTAGTGTAGTGTAGTGTAGAGTAGTGTAGTGTAGAGTAGTGTAGTGTAGTGTAGAGTACTGTAGTGTAGAGTAGTGTAGTGTAGAGTAGTGTAACTACACTACTCTACACTACACTACTCTACACTACAGTAGTGTAGTGTAGAGTAGTGTAGTGTAGTGTAGAGTACTGTAGTGTAGAGTAGTGTAGTGTAGAGTAGTGTAGAGTAGTGTAGTGTAGTGTAGAGTAGTGTAGTGTAGAGTAGTGTAGTGTAGATTAGTGTAGTGTAGTGTAGAGTAGTGTAGTGTAGTGTAGTGTAGTGTAGAGTACTGTAGTGTAGAGTAGTGTAGTGTAGAGTAGTGTAGAGTAGTGTAGTGTAGAGTAGTGTAGTGTAGTGTAGTGTAGTGTAGAGTACTGTAGTGTAGTGTAGAGTAGTGTAGTGTAGAGTAGTGTAGTGTAGTGTAGTGTAGAGTAGTGTAGTGTAGTGTAGTCACATGGGGTGATTTTTTTTATTAATAATTTTTTGTAGTGTAGTTTACGTGTGTAGTGTAATTTAGTGTAGTGTAGTGTAGTGTAGTGTAGAGTAGTGTAGAGTAGTGTAGTGTAGTGTAGTGTAGAGTAGTGTAGTGTAGTGTAGTGTAGAGTAGTGAAGTGTAGTGTAGAGTAGTGCAGTGCAGTGTAGTGTAGTGTAGTGTAGAGTAGTGTAGTGTAGTGTAGAGTAGTGTAGTGTAGAGTAGAGTAGTGTAGAGTAGTGTAGTGTAGAGTAGTGTAGTGTAGAGTAGTGTAAAGTAGTGTAGTGTAGTGTAGTGTAGAGTAGTGTAGTGTAGAGAAGCGTAGTGTAGTGTAGAGTAGTGTAGTGTAGTGTAGTGTAGAGTAGTGTAGTGTAGAGTAGAGTAGTGTAGAGTAGTGTAGTGTAGTGTAGTGTAGTGTAGAGTAGTGTAGAGTAGTGTAGTGTAGAGTAGTGTAGTGTAGTGTAGTTTAGAGTAGTGTAGAGTAGTGTAGTGTAGTGTAGAGTAGAGTAGTGTAGTGTAGAGTAGTGTAGTGTAGAGAAGTGTAGTGTAGAGTAGTGTAGTGTAGTGTAGAGTAGTGTAGTGTAGTGTAGAGTAGTGTAGTGTAGTGTAGAGTAGTGAAGTGTAGTGTAGAGTAGTGTAGTGTAGAGTAGTGTAGTGTAGTGTAGAGTAGTGTAGTGTAGAGTAGTGTAGTGTAGAGTAGAGTTGTGTAGTGTAGTGTAGTGTAGAGTAGTGTAGTGTAGTGTAGAGTAGTGTAGTGTAGTGTAGATTAGTGTAGTGTAGAGTAGAGTAGTGTAGTGTAGAGTAGTGTAGTGTAGTGTAGTGTAGAGTAGTGTAGTGTAGAGTAGAGTAGTGTAGAGTAGTGTAGTGTAGAGTGGTGTAGTATAGTGTAGTGTAGAGTAGTGTAGTGTAGAGTAGTGTAGTGTAGTGTAGTGTAGAGTAGTGTAGAGTAGTGTAGTGTAGAGTAGTGTAGTGTAGTGTAGTGTAGTGTAGTGTAGAGTAGTGTAGTGTAGAGTAGAGTAGTGTAGTGTAGAGTAGTGTAGTGTAGTGTAGAGTAGTGTAGAGTAGTGTAGTGTAGAGTAGTGTAGTGTAGTGTAGTGTAGTGTAGAGTAGTGTAGTGTAGAGTAGTGTAGTGTAGAGTAGAGTAGTGTAGTGTAGTGTAGTGTAGTGTAGAGTAGTGTAGTGTAGAGTACTGTAGTGTAGAGTAGTGTAGTGTAGAGTGGTGTAGTGTAGTGTAGAGTAGTGTAGTGTAGTGTAGTGTAGAGTAGTGTAGTGTAGTGTAGTGTAGAGTGGTGTAGTGTAGAGTAGTGTAGTGTAGTGTAGTGAAGTGTAGTGTAGAGTAGTGTAGTGTAGAGTAGTGTAGTGTAGAGTAGTGTAGTGTAGAGTAGAGTAGAGTAGTTTAGTGTAGTGTAGTGTAGTGTAGAGTAGAGTTGTGTAGTGTAGTGTAGTGTAGAGTAGTGTAGTGTAGTGTAGAGTAGTGTAGTGTAGAGTAGTGTAGTGTAGAGTAGAGTAGTGTAGTGTAGTGTAGTGTAGAGTAGTGTAGAGTAGAGTAGTGTAGAGTAGTGTAGTGTAGAGTGGTGTAGTATAGTGTAGTGTAGAGTAGTGTAGTGTAGAGTAGTGTAGTGTAGAGTAGTGTAGAGTAGTGTAGTGTAGAGTAGTGTAGTGTAGTGTAGTGTAGAGTAGTGTAGTGTAGAGTAGTGTAGTGTAGTGTAGAGTAGTGTAGAGTAGTGTAGTGTAGAGTAGTGTAGTGTAGTGTAGAGTAGTGTAGTGAAGTGTAGAGTAGTGTAGAGTAGAGTAGTGTAGTGTAGTGTAGTGTAGTGTAGTGTAGTGTAGTGTAGAGTAGTGTAGTGTAGAGTGGTGTAGTGTGGTGTAGAGTAGTGTAGTGTAGTGTAGAGTAGTGTAGTGTAGTGTAGTGTAGAGTAGTGTAGTGTAGAGTAGTGTAGTGTAGAGTAGTGTAGTGTAGTGTAGTGTAGAGTAGTGTAGTGTAGTGTAGTGTAGAGTAGTGTAGTGTAGTGTAGAGTAGTGTAGTGTAGTGTAGTGTAGTGTAGTGTAGAGTAGTGTAGTGTAGTGTAGAGTAGTGTAGTGTAGTGTAGAGTACTGTAGTGTAGAGTAGTGTAGAGTAGTGTAGAGTAGTGTAGTGTAGTGTAGAGTAGTGTAGTGTAGAGTAGTGTAGTGTAGTGTAGAGTAGTGTAGAGTAGTGTAGTGTAGTGTAGAGTAGTGTAGTGTAGAGTAGTGTAGTGTAGTGTAGAGTAGTGTAGTGTAGTGTAGAGTAGTGTAGTGTAGAGTAGAGTAGTGTAGAGTAGTGTAGTGTAGAGTAGTGTAGTGTAGTGTAGTGTAGAGTAGTGTAGTGTAGAGTAGTGTAGTGTAGTGTAGTGTAGAGTAGTGTAGAGTAGTGTAGTGTAGTGTAGAGTAGTGTAGTGTAGAGTAGTGTAGTGTAGTGTAGTGTAAGTAGTGTAGTGTAGTGTAGAGTAGTGTAGAGTAGTGTAGTGTAGTGTAGTGTAGAGTAGTGTAGTGTAGTGTAGAGTAGTGTAGTGTAGTGTAGAGTAGTGTAGTGTAGAGTAGTGTAGAGTAGTGTAGAGTAGTGTAGTGTAGTGTAGAGTAGTGTAGTGTAGAGTAGTGTAGTGTAGAGTAGTGTAGAGTAGTGTAGTGTAGTGTAGAGTAGTGTAGTGTAGAGTAGTGTAGTGTAGTGTAGAGTAGTGTAGTGTAGAGTAGTGTAGTGTAGTGTAGTGTAGTGTAGTGTAGTGTAGTGTAGAGTAGTGTAGAGTAGTGTAGTGTAGTGTAGGTAGTGTAGTGTAGTGTAGTGTAGTGTAGAGTAGTGTAGTGTAGTGTAGAGTAGTGTAGTGTAGTGTAGAGTAGTGTAGTGTAGTGTAGTGTAGTGTAGAGTAGTGTAGTGTAGTGTAGTGTAG